>NW_004797425.1:543483-565983 GCF_000002075.1 Aplysia californica
GGTTGTGTGTGTGTATGTGTGTGTGTGTGTGTGTGTGTGTGTGTGTGAGAGAGAGAGAGAGAGAGAGAGAGAGAGAGAGAGAGAGAGAGACTCGTTGAGTTGATGGCAGCAGGGTAAGTGCCAGGATGCCGACCCAGATAGATGGAGAGCTATGATCACCAGTGTCACTGGCAGGTGCTAGGGCCTATTACAGCCTTCAGCTTTTTGTCTTGGCAAGGGAAGGTAAAAACTAAGAAAGGAAAGATAGAAAACAGAAGAGAAAGAAAGATGAGAAGAAAAAAGAGTGAATGGGCCTTCAAGAATGAACTCTTTTCTTTGTTTCAAAAGTTCTGCTTCTAGTCTAAATGTTAGGCCTGCTCATTGCTTTCCCTGAGTTCTTGAATTTCACTTGATTGTATTGGTTTCGTTCTACACAACATCTTTAAAACAAACGCAATCAAAACGAAAATTATCAGTCAAATCGTCTAATAATAAGGTTAAAGTCATGCTGGCTCTTCTCAATGGCGATGGTGTATGTTAAATAATTATGAAGAGTTTGTATTGTATTGACGTGAAGGCAATGTCGTCAGCTTATTGTGTGACTGTGTATGTATCAGTGTGCGTGTGTGTATGAGCGCATGTGTGTGTGTGTGTGTGTGTGTGCTCGCGCGCAAACGCGTTGTGTGTGTGTGTGTGTGTGTGTGTGTGTGTGTGTGTGTGTGTGTGTGTGTGTGTGTGTGTGTGTGCGTGCGCGCGGGCGTGCTCGCTAGTGAAATCACACGTCTTATATAAAAATTGTAATGTTTTTTGTTTTAACTTCTTAATCTTTTCACTCTCTTGAGAGAGAGAGAGAGAGAGAGAGAGAAAGAGAAAGAGAAAGAGCAATCTCACGTGAAAAAAAATAGATCTAGTAGCAAATACATGTCCACCTCTCCTTATGAAGGAGGTATGTTCTGGTCTAGAAAATGGCAACTTGCGTGTTCCTAAACAGCGAGTCTTACAATCTTGTGTGTTCTAAAGTGCACAGATTGTCTCGTTTAATTGAACTTTATCGATGGATAATTGATGCATATGTATCGGTATGTTTTTTGTCATACTTTTGGTTGGGTTTATGTTTTCCTTGTTGTCTCATTATCGGTTCCATCACATTGTTATCATGAACAGTACAGAATAGAAAGACCCGCTTTCAGTCTGTCACTGTCATGTTTGTACTGTCAGATCTACCAGTCACTGAAGTGTGTAACACTAGTGCTGGGTTTTCTTCAAATTTTAGGTGAATTGCGAGCACTAACTCCTCGCTCCAAGTGAGTTGCGAGTAGGCTTGAGGCTTGCACCCTGTGACGTCAGCACCGTGTGACGTCATATACTGTTTCGCGCCAAAGGCCGACAGTGTTGTTAGATCTACTGTTCCTTCTTTCTTTTAACTCCCCCCCCCTCCACCCTTTTAAAAATAAGCCCCCCCCCTCTCTCTCTCTCTCTCTCTCTCTCTCGCTCCCCCCCCCCACACACACATATAAACAGAAGTAAGTAAAGAAATTAGGAAAGTATAACGTACAACAAATGCATTGGCAGGTCATGCATCAACACATTCTACAGTCCAAAACCAATCATAGTCTAAATCTAGTTTGAGCAGCCCTATTCATATGTGTGCCACTATAGCCCAATCGTGTTTCTATAGACTGAACACTAGCGCTACCGACAGCGGGGGCTAGAACTAGCCACCACAACAGTTTGCTGTCTACGCTCACTGCTCACATAGTATATTACAACGCGTTGCCTCCATCGACTGGCTCTACTTCCTGTGTTTTCCCATTCACAAATTAATACATTACCCCTCCGCTCGTCACACGCGCCGTCACCGAGTGCACACCCTGCCCTCACCCATCCCCAGTAGACAGACCGACACCCCTTAGCCCCCACTCCCTTTCAATCACGCGGCATCTCAATGGCTGAAGGACAGACTAGCCTACCTCACAGGCTTAGAGACTCCCATCTATTCATAGCACCATCAATGACCTATGAACTGAGTTGATGACCTATGAACTGAGTTGAAGCTGAATCGATTCACTGAGTTGCCACCGCACCATATATGGTATCAACTCCTGAATCGATTCACTGAGTTGCGAGTAGACGTGATCGCATCCACCGCGCTAAATATAGTGTCAACTCCTGAATCGATTCACTGAGTTGCGAGCAGCAAGTGAGTTGCTCTGGGGTGAATCTCCGGTGTTGCCGCTCCCTGCTTGCTGACAGGCTTTTTTGACCTGCAAATCTACTGCTACTCATACAAAGGCTGGCTGTACCTTGTCTTGACATCATAAACTGTCGTGAGCTCATTACTTTTTAACAATTAAGATTCAGATTCATGGTAGAAATTCTTTGCTACAACTCTGAATCACAGAAATTGCACTGAGTTGAACTGAGTTGCTCAAGTGAGTTGGGAGTTGATTCCCGGAAGTGGGAGTTGCGAGCAGTGAACGGAATCGATGCCAGGATCCAGCACTATGTAACACACACTGAACTGTCTCATCGGAAAACGCTGTCATCACGATAAATAAATGGAGGAAAATAATGTAACAAACTGTCTGCTTGTCTTCAGCACGACAGTCTAGAGGCTTAGGCGCTAGGGATTAGATCAGCATGATTTTAATAATAGAAAGTGGCTATTCTCACCCGCCCGGAAGTTCTCGCAAGATCAACTCCTCCCCTCTTCTCTCTCTCTCTGTCTCTTTCTGAATACTGTCTATCGGTGTGGACGATCAAATTGACCAAAACAAAGTTAAAAAATGATGTTAAAACACAAAAGTAAATAAATTTGGTTGTCTACAAAGATGCTACGGCTATTTAACTTTTCGAATCGAGCCAAACTACGCGGGTCGCCATTTTGTTTTGCCCGGAAATTCTCGCGCTACTCCTCTCTCTCTTTCTCTCTCTCTCTCCACTGCCCACAGACAAAATTGTACGCTTTTTGTAATGGAACGTTTGTTCACGGCACAGAATTCTACAATATTTTTCTGTTATCACAGTGTAGAATTCTGTGGTTTAGGGTGAACGCGCACCGGGTGAGAATAGCCACAAGACTCACCTGCACTATTCTCACTCCGGGTGAGAATAGAGGTGGCCTTAATAATAATAATAATAATAATAACACGAAGTGACTATTTCTCCGAACGTTCGTGAAAATGAAGCTGAACTTTATTTCTCCGAACGATTTTCGATCTCGAGATTTTTTGGGTTATGTGCGAGATTTATGCGTCATCCTTTCATTCTGCCACTCTGCGAGGACTGGGAAGAAGCATTTTTTGCATGAAATTCAATTTCTAGAGCTAGAGATTTTTAAATGTCTGAATATTCAAATTCAGATACTTCAGTCGTGGTTGGGACATACTCCATTTGAAAATACCTCCAAAAGGTACTTCGAGTAAACAAGACTGCTCGACCTTGGCAGTAACCTATTTTGCATTTAGTCGCCCAGCAAAAACTGAAATCCTTCATGTAAAAAAAAATCCCTCCACGCCCCCCCCCCCCCCCCCAAATCCGTTCACACCTTACACACACACACACACACACACACACACACACACACACACACACACACACACACACACACACACACACACACAGGCCACTCCTTTCGCTTATTATCAGCAAATCTCGAGAACGGAAACCGTTCGGAGAAATAGAGTCCAAGTTTATTTTACCGAACGTTCGGAGAAATAGAGCCGGCCATATATATATATATATATATGCTTTCGAATTTCGACCTCCACCACAGTCACAGAAGTTGCTACTGATTTACGTCTTGCTGTCGATATAGAATGAAGTTTATGAAGTTTCGACTTTATCGCTGGCCAGCTGTTCAGTTATTACTAGAAATTTAAAAAGTGGCTAAAAGCTAAAGCTTGACATTTTGGATTTTAAAAAAATTTGTAATGTCTTAATGTGTGTGGGTTACTTGACATGCGGCTAAATGTAGAACGACGCACCTGCCTGATTGGCGGCTATTTTTAGTAATGTGATGTCTTCTCATCCTGGGATACCCACAGACTATTTTAGAAGGCCGTGGAGATCCCAAAGATCGTGTGTACAGTCAAATGGAAAATCTTTGGTACAGTAGAGAATCCTTGGAGATACCTCTTGGAACGACATATGTTGGTTCAGTGTCTTGACGTATTATAAATCCGTATCAATGTGTTTCGCACGTTAAAATTTCACACTTGCGGCTGACTATAGCCAGTCAGCCATGCTCTGCTGAATGGTTACAAAGTTACCGGTATGTTAATAACATTTCGGAATTCCGGTAGTGATGCTTGAAATTGAAACGCAGTAAATGCAATAAAGTGCGCAAAAATTGCCATAAAGATGCTGGAAGATTACCCCACCCCCTCCCCTGGGTGCGATAAACACTTCGCAGAAGAGATAAGCAAGCATCATCGAAGCACCGCATCATAGGCCTATCACTTTTCCGGTATTCCTGGAAAAACTTCGCATCAAAGCGTCGGACCATCAAAGATTCTTTTCACGATCTTTGATGCCATGCAGTTGGCTATAATTAGATGTAGTCGTGTGATCGGAGGGGTATACCGGTCTGACGTCACACAAGATGGCCGCCTTACCTAAAAATATTTTGCGTCGTTCTACGTTTAGTCGCCTGTGTTACATGTGCTCAATATATTTTGTTGAAATTCAATTTCTAAATGTTGAAAAAAGAAAGGGGGTGGGGGGTGGGGTCATGGAGGACAAGCTGACCACAACATAATATTTACACTGTGTACACACCTGCTCAGAATATGAATTAAAAACTCATGTGAGCACTGCTGAAGCAGATCCGTCAATCCCTGTTTATATTGGTTTTTGCTTGGTTCACACGTTCTGTTCTCATCAGCTCGCATACATGCACTGCTATTCACAATGGATCAGAATCCCTCACAACAATGTTAAAGTAAAAGTAAACAGGGTTGGTTACCTGTCCACTGTATTTGAACCTTATTTGACTGAACTTCCAGCCATTTGATCTATCACTTGGAGAAGGTTACTCTAGCACTTTGCTGGCCAGATTTTAACTTTTGAAGTGCATCAGCGACTTCTAGTGAATTATTAATGTGTGGCCTCTAGCAGTGACTTAAAATTGCTGTACTGGAGAAGTGTTGAGACATGTTGTCCTTCATTTCTTCCCAAGCTGATGTAAAAAGAAATAGCAAAACATTGTTACTTTTTATTTCCACCCCATGGTAAAATTTGTTCACAGGATTTCTACACCTTACAGCATTGGGAAAAGCTACCCAAATGTGTGCAAGAGTATTTTGATGGGTGCAGTCCTTCTGAATTGTGTTGGCTGCTTACAACAGATGAGAAGCAGTTACATGTTCATCAAGAAAGGTACATGTCATGTCTGTTCTTAAAATTCTGTGTCTGATAGTATTGTTTAGTATTTTCTTTCTTATAATATATAGTTAAACTAGTGCATGAGGTCTACTGTTTGTATTGCACTTAATATTTTATCCGGCTGTACTTTAAAAGCTTTGTAAAATATAATATAAAAATGCTGCTCTATTATTACTGCTGTAATTCCTCTTCCTTTCTTTACCCTCTTTTTGTAAAAAAGACTTCTGGAGAAAAATTGCATTATCACTGAAAACATATGATGTTTGTCACTTGTAGTCGAATCAGGCGTTCGTCAATTTTTAGGCATGTGGAGTTACTGGTTATATCATATTAAAGTTTGCTAATTTATCTTGCTTTCGATGGAAAAAATACCCATCTTTCTAGAGCTGAAGTCAAGATATTTGCATTGAAGAAGATGGGCGTCACCTGGGTTCAGAGATGAAATTAGCGAGAAAATTGTCATCAAGGTTTGGTGATTTCCAAAGCTTGAGAGTACTTTGAAACTTACAATTTACCATCTTTGTGCGTTTAATCAATGTTTTTCAGTAAAACCCACACAGAAGTGTATTTTCAAAAGGACAGAAAAAGGTGGTAAGCCAAAAAAAAGAAAAATTCAACCAAAATTGCCAAACCATTGGAAAAATGCAAATTTCTTTGATTTCATTGTTTTGGTGAGAACCTGATTTCACCACGATGCCTCACATATATTGTTAACTGCTGCCTTTCTCTCCTGTATTCATATGGACCATTACACAGTTTTATTTTGGGGAGGACTTATTTGATGGAAACTTTTCCTTTTTTTTTTGGATAAGTGTTTTATGGGGCTCGCAACTGCATAAGGACACACCAAACATTTTCAGGTAGTAGGAAATTTTGAATTTTGCTTGCGTGGCGTCCGAAGCCTACTCTTATCGATTTTAGACCACCAAGGGATCTTTAACGTGCGCAACTTGCACATGAGACCTCCGAGATTTTCGCCCTTGTCCGAGACGGCTAGGTGTAGATCTTTCCCACCAGAAGATCAGGGGTGTGGCTGAAAGACAGCAGTAAAAAGGATCCAAAGAGTAGCAGTAGAAAGGCTGCACAAAGAGTCAGGATCCCAGAGGAGGGGGCAAAGAACTTTTCCTTTGTTTCAGATCTGTATCTCCTCTTCCAAATCGCTTTTTTTTCTTCCGATTAATTTTTTTATCTTTGAGAGAACCTGTTTATTGGAATTTTTTTCTGTTTCATATCTTTAGCTCCTGCACTACATTATTAGAAGCAACTTGTTTGATAAACATTCAAAGTGTTTACTTTTTGGGAGGACACTGTTTATTTAGAATTTGTTTTTCTTTATTTCAGAGTAGCACCTCTGTGCTTACTTGCTCTTCAGTGCAGTCTGGAGGCATTATCTCTTAGGCGAACTGCTGTTGATGTGACCTCCGAGGAAGCAGTGAATGGCATTTGCAATGTTCTTAATAAAACTGACAGAGAGGCTGCAGCTGATAAGGAAGGAGACAAATCTGAATTGCCTAATTCAAAACATTTTGACATCAAGAGCAAACCCTCTCGAGCACCACAGTACAAAAATGGTCAAAATATGGATATGAAACACATATTCAGAAAGCATGTGAAACCCAAAAAGCAGCATGAAATCCAGAAGTTGGGACAGGTACAGCATTGCTTTCAAATTTGTACTCAAGTTTTCATTTCAAAGATAATTTTTTAAGTTTTTAATCTGTTGATTGATTGTGTCACATTTTCCAAAGGGATATAGAGAGAAAAAGGTAATTATTTTTCTTCAGGAATAAGATTCTGACAATTTTTTTATTGAGCTTGTTTGTTCATTCTGAGACAAATATATAAATCATTTTGATAATGTTGTTGTATAAGGCTGTGAAAAACCTTAATTAATACTCAAACATGTAGATATTTTCCAGTGAAATACTTGCTCATCAATAGTTTTTCATTTCTTCTTTTTGCTGGAAAAGGAGAGAAGACCAGAGGATGGTCACTCTTTGTTTGGCTTTACATGGTTATGTCTTCCTCAGACTATTTCTCTCCTAGCTGAGACCGCAAACTGCAGCCATGTTGTGGATGTGGGTGCTGGCTTGGGTCACCTGTCTAGACTTCTGAGTTTTCAGCATGGACTTCATGTTACCACAGTGGAGGCTGCTGATGGACATGCCCCAAAAGCTGCCACTTTTGATAGGTACTTATTTTTTTTGTCACGGGAAAAAAGGATAGTCAGCTGCATTTGATTTGTTTAATTACCCTTCTTTTTTATGTAAAGTAAATGTCTCTATAAAGTAGCTCAGCTATGGAATTGCTTCTACTGAGGGTTTTGCTCATATCTCAAAATTTTTAAAGTTTTCTATTGCCGACCCGTCTGTCTTGCCTGTCCTGATAGTTTTTTTTTATACAATGTAGTGAACAAATAAGAAAACTTGGATTCTTCGACACTTGATTTTGATACATGCACACTAACTTTAGAAATAGAATAAATTGCCTCATATAGAAACCACATAATTCTATTACAGCTTTTTCACTTTTGTCTGACAGTGGATAAAGCAAGATTAGATCATGTAGGTCTAAAAGGTAGATGATCAATATAATTTATCAAAACCCATTCATAAAAGTCACTGCAACCTAAGGTTCTGACACATTTTCTTTGATGTTCGCCAAAAGTAGTTAAAAGATAATAATAGGGGATTTACAGCATTCACTTAAAACAACACTTTAACGTATGCTTATGAAATACGGTGAAAGGCAATGATGATGATGATGATGAAATACGGTTCAGGAGACGGGAGAGTACTGTTTGAGACACATGTGGAGACATCTAGACAGTTGTGGGATAAAATCTGTCAAAGCTTCACTGAAATGTAGGGGCATGGTGGTGTCGCTGTCTCAAAATAAGCAATTTGTTGGCTAGTTTGCTGTAAGTCATTTATTTTAGTCATCCAAAGAGCTGTTTTTAATTAGGACACAAGTAGAGAAACTCTTTTATTACTGGGTCAAGATTTTTTGAAAAAATACAGTTACTTGGGTATAAGTAAATTAATATATGAGCTAGAATTTTTTAAAAACGCAAACAGATGAAAGTGAACAAGCTATAAGTGCATTTGGCAAATGTTATTATTAAGCTCTGAAGACTGAGGAAGAGAATTCTGTTGCTCTCTATTGGTAGTGGGGAGTGGTGTGTCATTTGATGTCTACTATTTGCTAAGTGCGTGATTTGTTGTTCTTCATCAGATACTTTCAGGTATTATTCTTAGGGTGCTTGTTTTTTTTTATTGTTAGTTTTTAAAATTAACGTTCTCACTTTGAACTACAGGGAGATGAAGAAGGAAATACACAAGGCACTGTTAAAGGTAAGCACGTAAATGTGAAGAAGTTTATTAAATCTGATCAGTGATAGCAGCATTCAGCTCTCTAAGTAGAAAGCTAAATCATCAGAAGGCTGATAAAGACAGGAAGAATACATTGTTTTCATTTATACCAGTACAAGTGGAAAGTTTTTTAATTAAAGTGTTATTCTCATAAAATTCTTATCCTATAATATAATGCAAAAAGGAACATAATATTACTATCTAGTCTGGTTCACAAACATCATTGCTGGTCAACCTAGTGCCGTGTGAGTGTATAGGTAACTTGTATTTTGCTTTCATTTTCAAAGTGTATGTAACGTTAGGGTACTGATTTTTTTTTCAGATTGTCATCCAATTTTTATCTCTTGAGGATACTCATTCTCTTTCTCTTTCTCTCTTTCTCTCTCTCTTTCTCCCCTCCCCCTCTCTCCTCCCTCTCTCTCCTCCCCCTCTCCCCTCCTCCTCCCCCTCCCCTCCCTCACCCCCTCCTTCACCCCTCCCCCTATTTCACCCCTTCCTTCACCCCCTCCCCCCGCCTCTCCCCTTCCCCACACCCCCCTCCCCAGAGAAAAGCTGAGAACTTGGCTGAGGGTCCTGTTACCGAGGTGTCTGATGAACCTGGGCAACATGGTAAAAAATCTGGTTCTCCAGATGATGAACCCAAATCTGGCAACCTCCAGTCATCATCAGATACACCTCTGCGAGATCATGAAAGGATGGTTGGCTTGGAACGCGAGGCTACTCCTGATCAATCTGAGCGTCTCATGGAGAGTCCTGTTGAAACGGGAGCTACTGCAGAGGAAGATACCAGTCTGCCCCATCATCTTGTGTGCTTAATCCAGCCTGATATAGCTGCCTCACAGTTTATGGAAATACTGAGTACAAGAACACAGAAAGGTAATCATATTTGGATAAACGTTATAGAATTGAAATTATGTTGCTTTTTTTTTTTTTGCTATTGGTTTTTAAGTTAATGTGCTACTAAATTCCTTGTTGGTGATTGAAAAGATTGGAGGATTTTCTGCCCCCTCTGGACGAACAGGCAGAGAGGGTATATTTTTTACTGGAATGATGACAAAAGTTCAGATATTGCAGAATTCCTAATTTTTCATGCAATCACCAAGTTTGTAGTCAATGTTCATGCAGTTCTTGGCGTGTTATTGTTGGAATATTCTGTTGGAAAGTTTGCTGCTTTGATGGAGCTGGGTTTTAGTTTTGTTGTTGTATTGGATCATAGTTTTTTGGGGGTTTTTTTCTGCTGTGGAAGTTAGTTGAAGACAGGTCTGTTATCCTTGCTATTTTCAACAGGTTATGTGGGTGGTTGGAGGGTGCTCTAGTGTGGTTTGCTTCTTCTTTCCTATCCAACATCTATCGTCCTTATCTCCACTTCTTTTTTATGTTTGTTACTCTCTTGTAACACATCTAATCTTCTGGCGCTCATATGACCTTATGCAGTTGTGAGCACCGTAAAACCTCTACTAAACTAAAACTAAAACAACAGGTTATCTCTTTATGTTTAAGTGTGTGGGGTTTAGATCATATTTTTTTGGGAGGGGGGGGGGGATTAAATATGTCACAGGATGTGTATATCCACATAGGTATTCGCATGATATTGCTTCCATGATTTTAATGACGCAGTTTGTGGCTCTCAGCACATAAAGGTAAAGACTATGTAATGCAGTGTGTGGCTTTGAGCATTTAAAGAATTATTAGTTATGACTTGGGAACCAGCAAGTCCGTGTTAGAAAAGGGAAGTCATGGTGGGTCTTTGTGTCTGCAAAAGTTGGTAATCATTTACATCTCTTTACTTTTGGTATACCTCGCTTTTAGACCCGAGTGACCTCTTTTAGTGATATTTATAAACTAAGTTGATTGAAGAAAATGATGGGATTTACTAACTGAATTGAGTTGGGTTTTTTTTTCCATCTTCAAAAAGTCACTTTGTCTTAATTCAACAAGGCATTTGACTTTTTTTTTCAATACACATTCCTTTCCTTTTCAATTTCATCCAGTGAACGCAGAAGGCTCACAAGAAGCCTGGGGTCCCCAGTTTGTGTTGGCTGGACTGCATGCCTGTGGCGACCTGACGCCGACCTTGCTGCGAGTGTTCACCGAATGTCCCACAGCCGTTGGTCTTGCCTCTGTGGCCTGCTGTTACATGAAAATAGCTGCTACATCTTGCCCTGCTGATGAGTATGTGATATTGCTTTGAAGTTACTCAGTGAAGAATTAACAAGGATCATGAATGAAGTGATCTTTTATGTAAACTTGGACGTCCATCTTCAGTCTCTATTGTGTTTGTTTTATTTTCCTTGGTTAAGATGTACTCAGAAGTGAGGTTACTTGAACTTTAGTTAAAATGGACTCTTTCTGCTGTTTTACCATCTTATGTCAAAGAAGAGAATCAAGGACATAAAAAAATATGATAGTGTGCATTCTTTTGGGCCAAAGAAAGAGTATGGTATTGTGATCCTGTTTGCTGGGGAAACTAGTAGAAAAGAGTCAATTCTCTTCTCCTTCTTGTACATACAAAGATGGGGGATAACTGTTTATGTTTTAACTGTTCTTGTTACGAGTAATGGTTATGCTGATTTGTCTTAAATTAGCAGAGTTTGGTTTGATGTAGTATTTGAAATGGTTCAATCTGTCACATAGAATAGTTCACTTGGACTTTTAACTGAGGCTGTCTGCAGTGAGCTTGATGTAATTGAGAAAGTGAAATAAAAGAGACTGATGTTAAGAAGTCTATGTTTTTGTTTTTGCTAAAATTGATTCCTAGATTATGTTGGGCTGGTTCTTTCAAATGTATTTTGCTCATGACTTTTGTCTCTTTAAAAAAAGTTTTTTTTTTTTAAACTTCTTATTGCTTTCAGGAGTTCAAATGGGCCTCCATCTTCTTTAGACAATTACCCCATGAGTAGTGTTCTGAAAGCCATACCTCATCATCATCTGACTTACGAGGCAAGAGAAATGGCGTGCCATTTTGCAGATGCGTACAGAGATCGTCTTGAAAGTAAATGTTTTTTAAATCTAAATTATTTTGGGTTTTTCTAGGTTGCCTTGGATATTAAAAAAAAACCATTTTCCTCCCTTCACCCAGCTGCAAATAGGTACTTTGGGTATGAAGGAACCTAGATATTCAAGTAGAAAGGAAAATTTATTCCATTAAAAAAACCTTGTAAATAGTCGTCTAAACAAGTTTGTGAAAACGGTGTCTTTCTAGACTTAAACTGGCAAAGGCGCGAAAGATTTCCAGTATTTTTCTGTTAAAAAGTATCAATGGAATTAGAATTCCTCTTTCACTAATCGTTTGCAAGCTATTCAAATGTTCTAAGTCTAGAAGACAACATTTCTTCAGGTTGGAGGGAAAACTGTTTCATTCTTTTCAGAATTCCTACTCAACCGGGAAAACATAAAAAAGACAGTAATTTCATTTGCCAAATTCCAGGTCAGGAGAACACCTTGAAAATGGATTAAGATGAAAATAAACAGAAGGAAACGGGAAAATCAAAGGATGCTCATCATTGCCAAATTGTTTGAATTTTTACAATATTTAAAAAAAAAATTTCATTTGACTCAAATAAGATCCATCCTTAATTCTGATTTTTTTTAATGCATGTGCCATTTGGCTTCCCCAACCCATCCCCACCTTTCGGTCCGGCGTATAGCTAAGAAAAACAATCAGACCCCGACTGTCTATGTGATACACAGCTAACTTTAGCTGTATTATCACTCTCTACTTTCTGTGTTCAGAGCCCTTGTAATCGCTCAGTGCCACTTTGCTGTTTGAAAAACATTAGTTGCGCCAAAGTCAGGAGTAAGGCCAAACATTTGCATGACAAGGTGTTAAAAAATGCCTGCGTTTTGGTTTTGTGGATGATAGTCTTGGTCGATGAGAGAATAAAAAACAAAAACAAAAACGGATCAAGTTTGAAAATTGAAACAGTGAGCTGCATGGTGTGTTGTTATGCACAATCAGGATCAAAGATGTGTGACCCGTTTTGTTAGTTTCATATTTTTTTGCAAGAGTCTAGTTCACGGCCAATGACTACAACCCTGTGCTGCCCTCCTTTTAAAAAAAATTGACTGTGCCCGCAGAGATCTCGTTCGTTAGGCCTTTGTATACGTTATATCAACTTATATTCATCCTTCCGCCCGTGGAAAGGGACCATCCTTGGTTTTATTATTACGATTTTTATTTAATATGTCTCTTCATTTTTTCTTCCTCGCTCTGTCATCTTTAAAAAAACAAAGAGAAAATAACTCTGAAAATTGTTACAAAATCAAAGAGAAAACTGGGAAAAAAAACAGGAAGAGGCGAAGAATCAGAAGAGAAAAATATCTAGTTCAGTTAATACTTATTGAACATTTTCGTCATGTCTCGACTTTTATCAGTGAAGATTTCTTAATAATAGCCTGATTTTATGTTATGCAATGAATTTCAACAGAGAGTCCACCACATTTGAAGATCCATTCCTACAGAGCAGCCTTCCAGTATCTTATAACGCGGGTCATGCCGGACTTCAAAAGTGGACAAGCTCGATTTGTGAGCAAGAAGGGAGCTGAAGGAACGTTTACCCAGTGAGTGTTTTTGATCCTCTATAAATTTGTCGTAGGTAAGACTTTAGCTACTCCCGTGACTGTGAGGAAAACTGAAAAATTGTGACTGGAAGCAAGACCTACGTTTTTTAGTTTGTTGTTACAGTACATATGTGCCTTTTGTCTTTCTTATTGGAGAGTGCAGGGGAAGGGGGTTGGAGGGCGCCACTAGTAGGTCCTACATCTTTACTTTTACTCTATTGTTTCTGTATGTCTGTCTTACTTTTTCCCAGCACTAAATGACCATTATTATGTCGATCTGCCTGTCTTTACTCAAACTAACAAACAGACAGACACACATGCTTTCCTATCAAAGGGAAATTGTTGTCCAGATTGAATGTTTCTGAGCTAAATGCTTGGCTGTAAGTAATGTCTCGACAGTTTGTAAGATGGTGGTCACTGAGCTTCCTGGTGCAGATGTAACACAGATGGAATAGAAGATGCCTAGTCTGAGAGAATGAGGAGGGAAAGAAACTAACTTTGAATGCATTTTAATTGCTACAGAGAGAGCATTATCTCAATTAAAAGATTTATCTTATTCCCTCGCTTTAGTCGTAGTCTACAGTATTGTTCTGTTTTGGTGTACATAAAATCTTTTAGAATATTTTCGCATTGTCATTAGAATCTCTTTTAGTTTTAGAAAGAGAATTTTCTTTTTCTGAGGATTCATATTGAAGAACTAACTTTTATGGTGGGGGGTGGTTCTCTTGAACATGCAAATGAAAACTTTGCCTCTTTAATGCCCAGGTATGCCAAAGACAACTTGAAGAAAGTGGGCGTGGATTTCTCAACAGTACCTCCGGAGTTGCTCCATGAATGCGAGAGTATGGCTTCAAAGTGGATGCCTGTGGTGGGCTTCTACACACTGCGCCTGAGTTTGGCACCGGCGGTGGAGACCTTGCTGCTTCTGGATAGGATGCTGTTCCTCTTTGAGAAAGGTTCATTTTGAGTTTTTGAAATTAGTTTTGTGTAGTGTGTGTTAAATACCAGAGAGAATCTGGACCAGCGTCTGTGATGTAGTAGTCAGGTGCTTCGCTGTTGTATGCAGGAGACTCGAGTTCGATTCCCGAGTGGGGAGAAATTTTTATCGAGTATCCCGGTCTTTCTGCTAGGATCTTGTATCCTCTTCAGCACAGGTTGGCCCTGACAGGCAAGGTCGGAAGCTAACCTCCATAATGATTTAAATTGGGTCGATGGGAGTGTAAAAACACCTACATTAGAAAAAAAATTAAAAGAGAAGCGCTTAAGTGGCTCCCATCCACAAGTAGAAATGAACTCTTAAATACTCAAGATGTGGCAAACTCTTCTCTACTAGAATTGGTCTCTCATTAGCCAGAGCTGCAGCATTTTATCATCCACCAGCTTTAAAAAACATGTCCAAGATAGCCACGCAATTCTCTTATGGCCCGATGTATAATCATAAATTTATTTACCTGTCATTATTGTTAGACTGTCCCATGAAGGAATCAATCACTTACGAGCATGTTGAGTAGGACGGATTTTTGGTCCCTCCCACTGTTTACCCAGTTTGAATAGTTGGTAACATTTTAACTGTCTTTAAAGCAGTCCAAAGTCTATGACCACTTCCAGTTGGGACCTCTCTTAGGAATAGTTTGTTTTCTTCATTTTGATCATTTCTGCCCAAGACATTCGCCTGTCTCGAACAGCCATTTTTCTCCTGGGCAATGGGTGGCCGTCTTTGACAATTTCAACTGCATTATTATCAGTTTTGTGTAATAGATTTTCCTTTTACTAGACTCTTGGGTGCTAACTTTTTCATATTTAGAATTTGACTACATTGTCACTAAAACTGAAAGATTGTATTTGCATTATTTCAATCTGTGGACTTATTATCTTTAAAAGTATTTTAAGTACATAAGCGATTTTTTTTTCTAAAGCTGGGAGTGGGAGGCTGTTGGAAAGGGATTTTGATCCAACAGTGTCAGGCAATAGGGTTTTATCCGAAAGCTACAGCTTATAACAGTTTTACCATCTAATATTTTATGTCAGCATGTCAATATGGACTTAAGCCTTCCTTTACTCAGACGGAGTCAAATCTAACTGTAAATTGCAGGTCTTTTTAAATGATCAGACATTCAAGGATGGTTTTTGTGTTTTGCTGAAGACTGTAGCTTTCTGTATTTGCTGTTGTTAATAGACAAAGTTTGTAAAATTAAAGTGTATACGGTCATCCTTTGAACATTTGCTGAGGGTAAGATTTGTATTTCTTGAAGATATCTATACTCTTAAGAGAATCGATGTTGCTCATATTATGTTGAAAAGACTTAGAGACAACTAATTGATTTTTGAATTTGCTGCCAAGTTAGTTATTTTTCATTATAACTATTGCTTTCAAATGTCCTTTCTCATCTTAACGACATGCTGTCCCAATTCATTTTGTATATTTTTTTGCTTCTTATAAACACTTTATACAACTGGCTCCACTTGTGTTGAACTTGCTTGAGTTGATCTTCAGTTATGTTGATCTTTCTCTCGGGTCCCAGCACCTCTTCTTCTTTACTGGTCCCAACAGCTAAATTGAACTTTGGATGAGTTAATCTTTTTTTCACTCCCGTGGCGACATCAACTCGTCCAAAGTCGACTGTACTGACTCTGTCACTGAAAAATACTAACATTTCTCTTTTTTTTTCTTTTGCAGGCATCCCATCAGTGTTAGTGCCAATATTTGACTCCAGCATTTCACCGAGAAATTTTGCATTATTAGCTGTGAAACCAAAGGGAAACACTGAAATGTATTGCAGTTGACATTCCAAAGTTATGTGATATTTCAATGTCTCTATCTACTTAATAAAAGGAAGAAGTTCTTGTTTCTTTTGATGTTGCTTTTTTTTCTTCTGAAATTGTTAAGAGTTATTCGTTTGGGATGGGTTCACACTTAACACCAGGCATGTCAAACTCAGGATCTCTTGAGGACCATACAGGTCGCATATGTATTACCAGGAGGGCCAAACAACATAGCTACATGCATTTGCCCATTCTCAACTTGATTTAATTGAAGGCCATTTCATAATTATTTTTGCAGAATATATCTGTCACTTAAATTAAGAATGTGGGTGGTTGGCGGGTGGTCTGGTGTGGTTTGCTTCTTCTTTCCTATCAAACATCTATCGTCCTTATCTCCCCTTCTTCTTTTTTATGTTTGTTACTCTCTTGTAACACCTATAATCTTCTGGCGCTTATATGACCTTATGCAGTTGCGAGTGCTGTAAAACCTCTACTAAAACTATATTAACTTAAATTAAGAATCATACAATGTGAATACAAATGTTTTAACATTCACTAATGAAAAAATAATTAAGTGTATGGGTCTAACGCCACTATCAACACTATTAGTTAATTTAAGATGTGGGACCTCCGAATTTAACCTCCCTCTTCGATAGGATTGATCCAAATGGGTTGAGGGCCCACAAAACAAACAGAATTCGAGAATGTCTAGCCTGGATTCAATTCAAAGCCATCTGCTCTGTAGTCGAGCATGATACCAACTGAGCTAACGAAACACAATCATGAATGCAAAGTAACTTGACAAATAATATAGATTTAACACTTTGCAGTCACACTGACAGCTGTATGAAATACCCCATCTGGCCTCCCAGCCAGGAGAGCAACTTCCACGGACTTCTCTGGAACGGATAATTTTTACTGGTGCATTATTGGGCCAAGGGACTGCAAAGTATTAAATAACGGCATATTCTCTCAGTTTACAGTAAGATCATGTGTGTGTGTGTGCATAATATGGTGTGTTTATGTGTGTGTGTGTGTGTGTGTGTGTGTGTGACTAGTGAGAGAGAGGGGGAGAGAGAGAGAGAGAGAGGGAGAAAGAGAGAGAGAGAGAGAGGGAGAAAGAGAGACGAACGGGTGGAGGAAGCTAAATTTGATAAAAGTTTCAATGTCTATGTTATCTGTAAATTTATGATGGCAGTGTTATTAGTATTAGGTAGGTGTTTAAAAAAGTGTTATCTATACTGGTGTACAGTATGAGAAACACAAGAAAGCAAATTGTGTAAAAAAAAAACTTTTAATATTGTGGAGCATTACTATCAGTCAATATAGAACACAGCAAGCAAAAGTCCATTACTGTATTGGACAAATTACTTTATGTGCAATATATAGTCCTCTATATTACTGTAAAGCAACTCGGCACAACATAAGCACAAATTATCTGATTACACAGCAGAATCTGCCAAGCATTCTAAGCATTGCAAAAGTAGAAAGCATCAGAACATAGGAAAAGGGACATTTTTACACAGGCTACAAAACAACAGAAGTATGTTATATAATTACAGACTTATATGATAGATTCTATCAAATGTTATGGAAGTGCATCCAGTTTCAAGTTCTTACTTCTTCGAGTTGTATTATATTCACTAGCTAAAGTATTACATGTATTAGACCTATACATTACATGAATGACAACCTCATGACATGTTTTAGATATTTATGTTACATCAGTAATATGCTCCTAAACAAAAAAGTACCTTGAACTGGAAGCTTCGAAAATACATATTTTTCTTATACCCAACAGTCGGGTTGATCTAGGTCTTAGTTCCCAGGTTAGCTTTCAAAGAATGCCACAGCTTCAGTGCCTGTGAAGGGTATGTTTCCTTGTCTAAAGAAGGAACCTTACTTCGAGGTTTTTTGTACATCTCTGTACAATGCACCATATTCACATCAAATTTACCAAGAGCATGACAATATGCAACTTGTAGTGGTAATATTAGACACCTTTCTTGCCTTCAACTTTTAAGAATAGTACTGGCAATATAAAAGACAACACAGTTACCAATATTACTTCCATGCGACCTGATTGTACTGATTCATGGACGTGGAACAATTGAGCAGTGTTTGGACTAGTATTTGGGTCTTACATGGCTATGAAATATGATAATATTGAAATACAAATATGTATCACACCAGTATCCATAGTATTGAAAGAAGTAAAACAATTACATGTAATTATAACATTAATAATAATAATGAAAAGTGATTTGGTTTTTGGAATAATAAAAAGTGAAAAATGTACAAATTTACAAATAATATGTCGTTTTTAAATGTCTTCTGAAGTAGCCTTCATGATATGACTATATAAAAAATGGCGTACATAAAATGATGATTGTATTTCGTGTTTTGAACAATTTCTCATAGGCAACTCACTCAACATGCCGTGTGTACTTGTAATACTCTCTTGAGATACCTTTAATACTGATAATCTATGAAACAAATTTACCGTCAAGCATCTATAATTTCATTTATAACCACGGCAAAACAGAGCTTAACCCTATACGTCGTGTTTTACTATCGTATCCATACGACGTGGTAAACTCTGTGCCACCACTTTCCAAAGAGGAAATTTACTGGTTAATCCAATCCGTAGCCTACGCTTTGCATAGCAGTCTGTCAAAATGATTTTTTGAGAAGTACTGAAAGTTTCATAGAGATCTTCGAGCTAAAAGTATTCTAAAATGTGAAGAATACAACCCCGGGGGGTACAAAATGACACCAGGGCGTACGGATACGGTTAAATTGAAGTAAACTAAAAAAATTCTTTTTTTTCAATGCTGGTCTAAGCTGTCGGAAAATGTCGACAAGATCCCCTCGATCCAGTCTCTGTAGGAAGCCACTCGTGTGAACACGCTGGGGTAGCCGGTAGTCTGGCAGCCGCTCACGCCCCATGAGGTGACGCCCGCCAGGAAATGGTAGCCGTCTTTTCGACAGATCAGCGGCCCGCCAGAGTCTCCCTGTTGTCACGGGGAAGGAAAGTATCATGTAAAAGTCTAGGGTTTTATGCACCCCGCATAATTTAACAAAATGTGAACATTTTTTTTTCATAATTCCTGACTATTTTCCTTTATCATTCTTCATTAATAAAATAAAAGAATCGCATAATTTCACATTTTTTGGGCTCTGCATACTTTCAGAACTTTTTTTTGGGCATAAAATAGCGGGGACAAAATTATAGTAGGTGTATGGGTTTATTGATGTCCCTGTCAACACTTAAGATAAGATACATCTTTATTATCCAGATCGTGGCACATTGGTTTTGTGTTTTGTAATACACACACACACAAACACACACACACACACACACACTCACACACACAAACATACACACACACACACACACAAAAACATGCACACCCACGCATGTGCACACCCAAAACACATAACTTAGATTATTTAAGAGGTTAGACCCCCAAGTTCACCGTCTGTTTTCGATAGGACCGAGCCAAACTTAAAAAAACCAAACCGACCCGAATTCAAGAACGCCCAGTCTGGGATTCTAACCAGGGCCATCCACTTCATGGTCTAGCGAGATACTGATACCTGCTGAGCTAACGGAGTGCCCTGTTATAGGTCCAAAGTACAATTCTGAGTAATTTGAAAGCTATTCCACCTTTGTGCTTGTACGCAATCAATTTTGTAATCCAGTTTTTTTTAGCATTTTAAAATTCCCTATTACTCTACTTCTGGCTCCAGCCTATTTGGAAAAAAAAGCCAGACTAACTTACTAAGTAGAAACGATAAGATCCATGCAATAAACTACAGTTACACTGCAGATGTGATGGGTTTTCTGGGGTTTCATAGAACTTGATGATGATGATGCCCACGTGGGACGCTCACTGATAAAAACAGTCAGGAAAAGACACTTGCAGTTTTTGGGACACCTGAATAGACATAAAGGTCTTTAACATCTAGCTCTCACTGGCAAAATTGAAGGCAAACAAGGCTGGGGTAGGCCCAGAGCAACCTACTTAGAGAACCTAAAGAGATGGGTAATGGTCAGGGTAACGTAGCCTTTTTAAGAGCATCCGAGCAAAGGAATGATACGGAGAACCATGATCGCTGATGTCTGCCGCAGATCTGGCACTTGATGATGATGATTATTATAATGATAAACAACCTGGAGTATTGCCTTGCGTCAGCTGAACTGCACGTCGCACGTCGTATTAACTAAAAGCTAAATGTGTGAGTGTTTTTAAAGTGTTTTTTTGGTCTTTGGGTCTTTTCTTTCACTTTCGGTGTTTTAATGTGGCGTCGCTAGCCTAGTGGTTAGGCTACCGGACTCGTAATCGTGAGGTTGCGGGTTTGGGGTTCGAGCCATGGGCCCGACGTTGTGTCCTTGTGAAAGGCACTTTACACGAATTGTCCCCTCTTCATCCTGGTGAAAATGGGTACCCAGCTATAGACAGTGAAAGATCTTGTCAGTATATTAGTGTTTGAGCGCTTAACCAGCTGCTTGCACTGTATGCTTCCCGGAAAGCTAAGAATGTTTATGAGTGTTATATAGTCTGCTGGGGTAATAATAAAGTGTAACGCGCATAGAGCTTGCTTTCTAGTGGGGACATGCGCTATACAAATGCTATTTATTATTAATTATTGCTACTATCATTATTATTATTATTATTATTATTATTATTATTATTATTATTATTATTATTATTATGTGCCCATCTATTGGCCTACGTTTTAGATTATTTTAGGAGGCAGGATTTCACCCTGTCTGTCAGGGCCAACCACCCCGGGAGAGAGGAATGTGTAACGAACCAGCAGTAAAACAGTGATACTCTATAAACATTTTCCCAGCACAGGAATCGAACTCAGGTCTTTTGCTTGCCTCGTAGCTTGTTTGTTCGCACGCAAGGACGTTATATTATAAAAGCACAATGATGATGATGATGATGATGATGATGATGATGATGATGATAATAATAATAATAATAATAATAATAATAATAATAATAATAATAATAATAAATAGCATTTGTATAGCGCACATCTCCGCTCGACAGCAAGTTCTATGCGCTTTACACTATATTATTACCCTTAAGATTACACTGGTCAGCAGAAATGTCAACACTAGACAACCAATCTGCTTACTTTATGGGAGTTTTTGTTGTTGTTGTTCGCTGATTTCAAACCTAAAAAATGTTCGTTTGTTTGTTTCTTTTCTATCACGTCACGATTTTTAATGATTGACCATTTTGATTTTTGTAATAAACATTTTGTATAAAATTGTTTGGCCTACATAGACAAAACAATTTGTGTTATGTATATGTGGAAAATTTACTCCACAAGAAGCTGATAAATGAAGTCAAATTAACAAACATTTTGAAGTATAAATTATGGTGATCTAGACAAACAATAGTCACATCAAGTTAATCAACAGAAACTTTCTGAAAGTTTTTGTTGATTAACTGGAGGCACATGTTAAACATTCTCCTTGCCAACTACATTTTTGCCTCCATTCTGGCTGTAGTTTTCTGTAATTATAATGACTTGCACCACGACAACTATTTGAAAAAGCACAACAAATACATATTACTAATAATGTTTAGCATATTCCATTTGCATTCCTATAGTAACAGTCACTGTGATGCTGTGTTTGTTCCCGCCAGTGAACATGAGTTCATAGCCGCAGCAAAATGTGTCACTTTCTGTCTTTGTCCATAAACCAATTCAATAATCCAGACTAGTGAGCTGTGCAGCTCTTACGTAGGATACAACACCCATGTTCAGAAACACTGATAAACTCGATAAAAATCCTTCCTTTACGGGAATCGAACTTACGTCTTCTGTGTACGAAGGTGGAGACCTTGCCGCTACACGACAGACGCTAGTAAAATATGGAGGGAAGATGGCTAAAACGATAGATCTGCAAAAGTAGTCTCGCCCGCATGTTGAAAAATCGACGGGACACCGCAATCTTTTTTGTTATGTACGAATTTCGCTATGTGCGCGTTTTAAATACAACGAATATAATGTATAACTGGTGGAAGAAAATTCTGGAACCGAAAGTCGGTTTGGTATGTACCTGTTTCGCTATGTGCGTGTTTGCTTTTTGCATGCCAAGATGTATGGGTATAAAATATAAATATCATTTTTATTAGTGACACTTCAACTCATTAAGGGAAGAACTTGACATGACGAAGAAGCAGATAGCAACAGGAAAAGAGTAAAACCAGTATTAATAATTTGACGGGATTCGAACACACGACCTTACAGTTGCGAATCCGAAATGTTAACCACAAGACCACCGACGCCACAAAGCTTGCCGTCAAAGAAGTGAGACTTGACAGGGGGGAGAAAAAAATGTTATTATATTATTGTTAGTGTTTAGCGCATGTAAAACATCAGCTTGCACTATGTTACTCTCCAGGAACTTTAA
>NW_004797425.1:570983-573248 GCF_000002075.1 Aplysia californica
CAAGTCAGCCTTCGCCCCTGCTTTTGGTTGACTTTGGATTTTATATATCAGTACATATTTTAAAACTTTTTTTCATAATTTATTCCATTTCCATTTATTTATTTATTTATTATTATTATTATTATTTATTATTATTATTATTTTATGGGGAGGCGGGGGGGGTTTTTAAAAATCCCCCTTTTTCTAAAGGAAAACCGGGAGAGGGGCCCCTTCTTTCAAAATTGTTTTTGCGGGGCCTAGAAAAAAAAAGACCCTTGTTGCAACCCCCCCAAACAAGTTTTCTTGACATTGAGGGAGATTCCAAGGTTTTCTTCCTTATAAATTTGGTCCCATCGGCAGGGGGGGGGGGGGGGGATGATCTTACCCTGGGTTGGAATTGGGACAAACTATTCAGGAAAGATAAGAAACAGTCAGATCCCACAGTTAGAAAATGGGATTATAATTTGAATCTGAAGCACACATAAAACCCTTTTATTATCAACTTTCCTTTTTTCATTAAAAGAGAATACTTCGGAAACCGTATCAAAAGACCGTATTGACGAAGTACACCACGTTACTGAATATTTTCTCTGTCTATCGCCATCTAACTAAACTGCTCGAGAACCCTGTGTTGTACTGTATCATTTCTTGATTGCCCCCCCCCCCCCAAATCACTGACGCCAGACACCCCAAGTACTACATAATATAAGGGATTGTGGTGAAATCAAAGATTGTCTACTACCGGTATACACGGTCTTTAGTGAAATTACACGCTCGTCAAAATATTGAATTGAAGAAATCGAGATTTTCTGTCCATTGGGCAATTTTTATCCTTTAAAAATTTATTTTTTGGTGTTGCTCAACACCTTGTAATGAACAGACTGTAAGATTATACTAACAACTCCATATGTATCAAAAGTGACGATCATTTGATTCCACTGCGTTGTGATACATAAATGTGACTGACCTTTGCCCTCTCCCCACCCCATGATCCAGCAGCCTTCCCAGTCCTCGTCACTGCCCATGTCTCGAGAGGGCAGACAAACATGGCGGATGTCGAAGCCAGTGACGTCTGCCGGCGTCTCAAGTCGAAGCAAGGCGATGTCATGGGGGAAGTTGTCAGCGTTCACGAAATCTGGATGCTAGATTTGGTTTTGGAAAAGGGGAGGGGGCAGTTTGATCATAGTTATTAACATGTATAATGACACACTTCAACACTAATATACCAACCTTTTTGTGCTCGTTTCAAAGTTTAAAAGCTATTGGGTCGTCGAAATTCAGATATTAGGCTTTGCTTTTGGAAAAAGATTGAAACAGAAACTTATATATTAATACTTATATTATACTGATTCCTCCTTTGCCACCACCCCGCACAAAAAAAACCCAACTAAAAAGAATATATATATTTTAAAAAAAGAAATAACGATACGAATAAATCATTGTCAATAAATGGATAAAACAAACAAAATGACATTTTAAAAACTTGATTGCCCACATTAAATCTTGATACCTATTAAAATGTTCTTATTCGAGAGAGCCCTGAAAGTTGTAGCAACTATCGACGTAGACAACAGACAACGACATTTACGAAACTCTTATTACCTTGGCTATGAAGTCAATTTTTGTGGAGGAGCCGTGCTGCCAGAAGATTGCTCTCCATTCGTCTGCTGTACTGAAGTCTGGTCTGTGGTCAACAAGTGCATAAAAATGTTGTTGTTTTTTAAACCCTCCTCAATCTCATGATAACAATTATGCACATGAACCATATAATATTGTGCGTCTTAACTCTTTCCGCACCACGTGTAAGATGAGATCATCTTACGCTGGCAATTAGTGGTACTTAAATTGTTAACAATGTGCAAGTACGTACATAGATCTCTACCAGTCATTTTCCAAGATAATAGCATTGCGTTAAAGTTTCTGTTTAACAATTCGAAAACAACACAGTTCACAGAATTTCTGAAAGACTAACATTAGAACAATCTCTCGTGATCTAGCAACAACAACAACTTTCTTTGGCATTTACATGTACATGTAGATATTGATCTCAATGAAAATGTAAGTTCTTAACAACGCCTGGCAAAATTAATTGAGAGTCAGGAGAAGCTTGAGCATTTCAAGACAGCACAGACATACATGTATATATAATTTTGCGTCTTATCATACTCCAAAAATAAAAGCAAGCCGTTTTGAAGAGGTGAAAAGAAACACCCACTCACACAAACACGTATTCAAATACAATTAACATCTCTCTCTCTCTCTCTCTCTCTCTCTCTCTCTCTCTCT
>NW_004797425.1:577358-583873 GCF_000002075.1 Aplysia californica
CCCCCCCCCCCCCCAACCTATTCTTTAGAAGCATCTTTCGCACATGACTTCTTAGCGACCTGGGCAAGGCCCCACGGTTAGCGAAGACCCCGGGCGTGCATACTAAATGGAGTTAATTACGAATGGGAAGGTGAACGGATTATATTTTATCACTAAATATACAGGACAGCCACGAGAAGATACCTACTGTGAACTCGTGTACATGTGAGCCTTTAAGATAAATGACTAGAGACCACCATTAAACATTTATCTCTATGAGCTTATGGGAAATAGCAGTCTTAGCATCAGGGCTACAATAAGCCAAGGAGTGCAGTTTGAATATGAGTGAGTATTAAGTCACACCGGGTTGTAAAGAGGTTTAAACAGCATTGGCACGTATTCATTTATATGCTTTCTTTTGCTTTGCAATCAACCAAGGTAAAAAACAACATTGGCAAATATTCATTTATATGCTTCAGTTAATCTTGGTATATCATTACGATCAATCAAATCACTATAACGAATGTTATTACAGAATGGCACAATGGAGAAATGTCTGCCGTAAGTGGCAAAGGAACGTTTCATTGAAAATATTATGCTTTTAAAGCTATTGTTGAATAGTTAAATTTGATTGAATGCTTTTTTTTCTTTTAGCAAGCTTCAGAGAAGTAGAAAATAAAAGAAATGGTCTTATAGCACTGTTTGCCATGTGAAAGCTTAGAGTCGTTTCACAAAAGCTTTGGCTTACCCGGGGTATACGGCTTCTTGGTCGTGTTCTGGGGGCGGGGTTTCGTGCGAATGATACTTGGATGACGGATCGGCTGCGTCGTTGTTATAATTTCAGTTATCGTTGTCTCTGGCTCTGTGGTTGGAATCTCTGTAGTTGTGGTGGGCACAGTTGTGGTAGAACGCTCAGTGGTAGCTTCAGTGGTAATGCTGACTACTTTATCAACCCACCAATGAGAGCTTGTTATTGTGGGGTTACTAGTCGTCGTCGACTCATGGCTTGTCGGATGCGATCGTTCTTTTTCAACCTCGTACCCATCCGACGATCCCTGCCCGTCATCTAAACCGACGACTACAACCTCTTGGGGCATTTTCCTGTGCCGAAACCTGTTCCTCATGGCGCGACTACTGTGTGGTCTGGAAGAGATAAAGTTTTTGTGGAATTTTAGATGGCTATGAGGCGCCGACCGTTCAACGTTCAGGTTTTGTTCTTTTTCCTTTGCCCGCCATTTATTGCTGGAGTCACTTGTGTGCGTGGGTCTAACGTGTCGATTTCTACCCTTTAAACGGTATCGTGGACTCTGTCGAGTTGTTTCTATGTCTTGAACAGAAGTAACGGTTGTTGTTCTAACGGGATCAGCAGCCATCGTCGTCTTAGTGCCGTATCTGTGACGCGGCTGCTTTATCCCCTGAACTACATAGCCTGCATAGCGGTATCTGTTTCCATAATTCAAGCGCCTACCTCCATCATAATAGTATTTTTTATCTTGTCTGGGAGCACTGGGGTAGACATGTTGAGTGGTTGTGGGGTACTCGCTGCTTTGTTCTGAAGACGCTGTGGTTAACTGAGTCGTGTGCTGTACGCTTATTTCACTTTGAGCTAAAGATTGGCGAGACTCATGTCTGTTGATAACACTGTGCGCCCGTCTCCCTGTCGGGATTTGTGTACGACTGACACAGTCGTCCCATCTCGACTTGACGGGGACACAGTTGGTCACACGATTGGACCAGACATGAGAATCAGGGCAGGTCATGACAGCTGCTACCCTGCGTCGCGCGCACACGAAGAACACAGTGCAATTCTTCTCATCTCGAACCCAGTGAGTTTTCACTGTCTGGCACGGGCTTTGAGACTTGTATGTTTGAAGAGTGACTTTGTCCGTGAGCCGAGTGTATGAGCTGAACGTACTGGCCCTAGGTGATCTGTTCTTTCGGCCGTATCGAGATGGTCTATGCCTCGTCACGCTCTTTTGTTTTCGCTTTGCTATTGCTCTCTCTCGCTGGGTATAAGTATGGGACAGCTCATGAACGTTGGTATTTTTAAGATAATCTTTTGCGTTGCCATCTTCAAGAGGAAGTTTCATGTGATCAAGAGGAGTTGGCTTTTTTTGTTGCCGATACGGTGACCGGTAGTCTGAGTATCTTTGCACTTTCTTCTGACTTTGTTCTAACCGACTTTGTCGTCTCCTGTCCCGAGTACTTCGAACACTTTGGTGGCCTTGATACATAAACCTGTTGTTCAGTGTAGGAGAACTTTTGTACTTCGTTTTCTGAGGACCAAAGGGAGACCTGGAAGGGGGCCTATATGTGTATGCAGTTTCAGCAACAGATGAAGACGCTCCATGGCTATTAAGCTCCGCGCCACGAATGTGAGAATTTGGACGATAGCCAAGTCCCCGATGAGCAATGAAAGGATTTCTATTATGCGCACAAACAACTGGCAGCACCAAAATTAACAAAGTGAAAAGTTTGAAGTAGCTCAAAGCGTAGCCGCTAGTGAAACTTATACTTGATTCCTTTCTGTCAGTGGCACACGCACTGCCACATTGAATCAATACATAATTGCGGTGAAAATTAAATACGTTTTTCATTGTTCCTCGCACTTTTGAGTTTCCCCGTCTTCTTCAGATGAGAGAAATACTAAGATTCATAAGAAATTTCGACGAGGATTGTGATCCTACAGCACTAATGCTTGTAGCATAATTAAATTAGGTGCAAGAGAACTATTTCGAAGGCAGTCTCTCTTTTCCAAATGGATTTTGCTCGAACAAAAAAGTATATATCTCAAACGAATGTACACAGCATTTCGACATCAATGTTTCCTTTCTCCTTCATGAAAAACCAGATGGTCTCCGCGAAGTGATCACCAATGTCCTCGCGTCCCATGTGCACAGACGAACTCTGGCTTTCCTACAGACGGCTGGATAAAGGAGCGACACGGTGTTAAATACTGAGCCTAGATGCTGAATCTCTCCTTCCGGTTACATGACCCCATTTTCCCTCACCGCCCTTTGAACATCAACTTTCAAATTCAGTAAGTTTACATGCGTGTTTCATTAGCGTTGTTAATACGGCTGGGAGCCCGCCCTCTCTCCACAAACTGTCCCGTGGTTCTCCTCATGCGCCCCCCCCCCCCCCCCCTCAACCCCAACCCCATTTCCTCCCGTCGTCCCCTGGTTCTCGATTGTGTGCAATCTATTTTTTGACCATGATCAGCCCAAAGCTCCAACTCTTCCCACCTCACTTTTTGCCTTAACAAATCCTTTTTTTTCCTCGTCTGGTCGGAACTCGCAGATGGCGAGAGACGCGAATTTAGAAGGAGAAGAAGGGGCTGAGGGGGAAAGAGTGTCGACACAGACTTAAGGAGAAGTTGGTCAGCCAATGTCACAACTGTTTGTTGAGGGCTCAGCCCAGTTTGTAGCGTGCGACAAAACAAACACTGGAACCCCCGGGAGCAGAGAGACAAGTATTTCCTAGCACTTGTTTTTGTTGCAACGAAACGGACGCTACGATCGCGTGTGTCTGAACAAATACTGCAACGCCAGTTTTAACTTGTCCCGAAGAGCGTCTTCACAAATATCTCAGTCTAAATATATTGCCGACCAGAGATCTCTATAAGAAACAAAAAAGACATGATACATTTTCATTGCAAAAGTGGCTTAGCAGGCTAGTGCTTGTACCAAAAAACTCTTATCCGCGACACACTGGGATGTTGTTCATAGATAAGTTACTTTAAGACCAAAATACATGATTGTCCACGCACTCTCCTCTCATAAAAGAAAGTAAACAAACAAACAGCTATTTCTGTAGCCAATTACTGTTTTAGTAACCTGAGAAAATACTAATCTTGTTGTTTCGTTTTTGCAAGATACATTATTGTACAACCTCAGCAGCAGGGATCTTTCGACTTTTTCACTAAAAATAAAATTACTCATTCAGCTGATCTGAAAGCCTATGTTTTTAACGATACACACACAAACAAACAAACACACATACACCCCCTCCCCCCACACACCTAAACACATGCACACACATAACTGTTCCACGAATATGCTACTTGGTACAATGGTTGCTAGAAAGGATGAAACGCGATAGGGGATGCTGTAAAAGTGGGGAAGATGGAGCTGAGGGAGTAGCCGTTAAAAAGGTGATGCCCTGCTTTCAGAAACCAGAACAATATAACATAGCAAGACTTCCTAATTGAATTGAGATTATAGATTTTGGGAGCACAGGAACGATGAAAAATGATGCTAGTGCAATTGCTGCTTCAAAGAAATTGTATCAATATCATCTTTTAAACCTTGGAGAAGGCAAAAAAATTAACCTGTTCAATTAAGAGAAAACCTAGACCCTTTCACGAAAGTTTTATGGGTGGCAAACACAAATTAGTTTAGCTTAACTATGTAACATGTCAGTGGCCAGTGACAGAAACGTAGCTCGCGCGCGGTGCTTACTACAATTTCAGAATTGGCTTCAGATGCTCAGTGAGAGCGCAAATAACTGCAGAGCATGACTGGAGCACAGAATTCCCAAGGCCTTTCTTTCTATTTCCATCGCTGCCGTCTTGCTTTCTTGTTGATTTCCCCCAAGAGATTCCTTCTCAAGCAATTACAAAAAATCAACAAAAAATTGGAGGGAAAGTTTGTTCGAGACGTTAGCCGTTTCTACTTGTGGCCTGGTCGTCACGCTGGGCTAGTCGGTTAAACACGTTTCTTTGCCTTCCGCGGGGCAGCAAAAGGAAGGTGTGGCCTGGATCGAATGGAACGCCCTGTTCTGTCAAGGGCATGGAGCTTTCAAGAACAACACTCGCTACTGCTTACATTGCCGGAAACAACAACATGGACAACATGAACAGCGAAGCCGCTCTAGCAGACCAGTCCGGTTGATTCTCTTTTTACCCCCCCCCCCCTTTCCAAAAAAAAAAGAAAAGCAAAATAAAAACAAAACATCAACTCCAAAACAACAACAGTAACAGCAACAAAACTCAAGAAAAAAGCAACAAACAAACTAAAAAGAAAAGTCGAAAGCGTGCTGGATATAGCCGAGCATTCTACCAGACTCCCATTGTTCCATTGTTTAGAATCCACCATCTTGTTTTCATAGAGCATTGACTACACCCTTGTGCAGGTTTTTTATCTTGTGTTGTTGTTGTTGTTAATGTTGTTGTTGTTGTTGTTGTTGTTGTTGTTGTTGTTGTTAATGTTGTTGTTGTTGTTGTTGTTGTTGTTGTTTTAGCCAACGCATCTTTTTAAAAGAAATTCAACATCCTTCTTTTCCTGATTTTTAAAGTCTGATTTCATCTTTCGACATGTGCATTATTTTGTGGATATTTTCTTCTGTTAGCTTTAGTTCCCAGCTAATTTAGGTAGGTTAACGGGCATGACGTTTCACAAGCTTTTTCTTTCTTTATGTGTTTTTACGCTCCCATCGACACAATTTAAATCATTTAGGAGGCAGGAGATACAACATTCCAGCAGAAAGACCGAGATACGTGATCAAAAAAAAATTGTAAGGCAGCATGGTGGAATCAGGCGCTCGTCAAAATAATCAAAGTGAAGAAACTTGCATTTTTCCGCAGATTTGTGAATTTTTATCAGATTTTTGTTTTTTGGCTCAACACATTTCATGCCCATTAAAGAACTCATTTCTGTAGGATTTTTCTTAAAAAACGTTGATTAAACTCACAAAAAATTGTAAATTTTCAGTTACCAGGGACTCTTAAGCTAAGGAAATAACCAATCTTTGGGGGCCATTTTCTCACTAATTTTACCTCTGGAAATAGGTGACCCCACCTCCTTCGTTCGCAAATATCTCGACTTGTACTCAAGATAAATTGATATTTTTTTCCTTTTGAAATAAAGACAAGTGAACAAGCTTTAAGATGGCACCAATAACTCTACGTGCCCAAAAATTGACGAGAGCCTGATTCAACCACGCTGCCTCACAATTTACTACCCACTCGGGAATCGAACTCGGGTGCTTGCACGGAACATCGAGGCGCCCAAGCGCTACCCAACAGAGTTTACAGTTTAATGAGTTTACAGTGTTCGCCTTTCATTCAATAGGTCCTGGGTTTGAAACCTGACAATGACAGAAAATGTCCCTCTCTATAAAATTCTCCTTTCACGTCATTTCCTGCTCTCCAACCATGTTCTGTCGTCTGCTTTCGTCTCCACTTCCTCCTTTGCTCTCTCTCTCTCTCTCTCTCTCTCTCTCTCTCTCTTTTCTCTCTCTTTTCCCCTTGCTTGCGGGCCCCCCAAACCCCCGGGCCCCGAGGCATTGGCCCCCCCTGACCCCCCTCTCGACAGGCCTGAGTGTGTGGTTTCTGCTTCTATTTGCGAGTGTAAAAATACATCTAGATATTAACACTGTTTTGGCATCGTGTCCGTCTTCACATTGTGTTTGACCTTGACCTCAATACTCAGATGTTCTGTTTACACGGGGTGCCTATTGGGCGATTGGGTCTGGTCGGGGCGGGTTATAGATAGATTGAGGGCGTGTATGTCTGGTCTAACAGAAGGGGGGGGGGA
>NW_004797425.1:588973-618793 GCF_000002075.1 Aplysia californica
ATTGGGAGCAAAGTTGCATTTCTTTAGCTGCTCTGCCATAGGACTTCTCAAACCTGTAGGATTCATATCGGGGCTAATTTACTGGTGGCCACTCCAACGTTGGTATGATTTGGTTTTCCAAGAATTTTCTAGTGGCATTGGCCCTGTGCGAGAGTGCTTTGCAAGCATGCAAATGTCTACTAGAATGACCACATGACGAAAATAAGGGCAAGACATGACGTTCCAGCACTTGCACGATGTAGTCCACTAAACAAAGCGACTCGGTAATTCTCACGAGGGCGGTTTTGTTCATTCCACCCCGGACCACCCAAAAGCCATGACAGGTTTTTTTTACTTCTGTTCCTCACTGACATAATTTGTCCAAAATCTTACATTGTCCATGCGCAAAAAAGGTAGAACACAAAACCGATAGCTCCCAAACAAAAACAAAATCATTCTAATGAGCACATGTAATGTTAAGTCCAGGTTTTGCATGATATTCTAATCTGTTTGAAAATATCAGAAGATGCTGTTAATTACAGAGACAATAATATCCTCTTTTCATTTGATATTTAGTACGTGTCCATTCCACCAATGTTGATGCACCTCAATACACGCGCAAACACAGTTTTACATTTCTTTGATTTCGCAGTCTTGCCAAGCATGATTTTTTTTTACATTTTAAAGTCAACTTAGAGTGACCATATCTCGGGCGTCTCTTAACACAAATGAAATATTAGTGTGTCAACTGATGCAGAATTTATTTAGCTTTGAATTGGTCGCTGCGTGAGTATGTAGTGCTGGGCTAAAACACGATGGTTGGGTGATTACATTGTCAAGTTTCTTTTGGACGCTACTATATTATTATTATGGAGGGCAGTCATATCTAGTAGCCAACTTAGAAGTTGAGATTGTTCCAGAATGCTATCAGGTCTGTTAACCAGTAATAATATACAGGAAAATTGTAAAACCCATTGAGTTTGCTGTTGCGCGGGTTTAGCGCTATACTATATGCAGGCTACAAAAATGCTATTTACCATTTTTAATCTAGTGGGTTTGTTTGCTGACGATCGTTCAATAGGGCAGGTATCCTTTTCGTTGTCATTTGACCCCCAAAATTCTGTGATCATTGATTATATCTTTTTAACGGTTGACTCATTGTCACTCATACTTTGTACAGCACTTTGTATAAATTTGTTTAAACTTAATCATATTTTTCCACAACAGTTGAGATTTAAAAAAAACTTTTCTTCATTAAAATACTACAAATCTCTTTCACGCAGAAAATGGAATTCTTCACAGCACTTCCCGCTTCTCACGCACATTCTGCATACGCATACTACGACTTACGTCACAGCTCACTAGTGACAACTCTTAAGTGGCAAAACTAGTTACAAGAAATTAATTTTCTAGTGAAGACTTTTTGGGACTAAGATTTCTCAAAACATGCGTTCAATAAAGATAATCTCGCGATTAGAAAAAAAAAAATGACGGACTTTCTTTTAAAATCGATATTGTCCCAGCTGTAAACCTTTTAAAATCAGTAGAAACCCCCCTTTGGGATTTTTATTTGTATTTATTAAGGAATTTTCTAGAATAGAGCTAATAGGTGTTTACAAAAATATTGATATGTTAAGACAGATTGACACAAGTCACTATGAAAAAGCTGGAGAGTTTATGTTCAATAGTAGATGAGATATTTGACAATAAGTCGCGCCACAAATTTTAGACGGCACTTAATCAAAATCGAAGCGGTGGTTTCTACAGATTTTAAAAGGTTTAAGGCTGGGGCATTACATGTATTGCTTTTAAAAGTAAGTCCATCATTTTCTTTCTGATCGCGATATTATGCTTATTGAATGCATTTTTAGAAACTCTAGTGCAATAAAGTGTTCACTATAAAATTAATTTCTTGTATAGTGGAATCCTGTTATAACGAGAGGTAGGGGACCGGTGCGAAATGTCCGTTATACCAGGATTCTCGTTATAAGGAATCCAGTAATAAATTGAATGGAAATAATGAAGTAGGCCTAATCTATCAGTTTGGTGTTCTTTTTATTTCTTTTTGTTATTTCCCCTGATGATGACATTGTTCAACAAGACCTCTAGGTCTTACTTGATCAAAAATCAAATCAGGTTTCTTTCTCAAGCGCTAGCGATGTTGACAGCACGGCGCTGGCGATCAGAAAGAATGCGCTCTGTGCTAACTCGCCCGCTGTTTTGTCCCCCACCCCATCACACACAGTGGTGTGTTTCGTCTGCTTGTGCACGTTACTACACATTCACTCCATCCATCACAGCATTGTGACCTCTCTATCCCCGCATCGGAGAAGTGAGGGCATGGGTAGTGGTAGGCCTAGATAATCTAGACTAGGCTGGCCTATCACACGATGAGTTCTGCTTGTTTGCGCTTACCGCACCCTCCCCACTCATTCGCTCGGACCTTCATTGTTGGCAAACGTGGGCTCTCCTATTCTTTGTGTAGCTCAAGGAGTTGATGTGAGATCTTAGGTTTCGCTAGATCACCTACAAGTTTCTCAACTGGCGAGGTGTATATGTATATAACTGGCTTGTGCGCTGTGCACAGCAGCAGCAATATTCCGTTATAACCGACTCCCCTGGTTGTCCGATAGCGCTATAGTAGTATTTTATTTACAAAGATAAAGAAGGGAAAAAACGGGGTTTTAGAACAGTGTCTTTATAACAGACTTCTCGTTGTTTCAGGACTCGTTATATGTGGACTCCACTGTAACATGTTTGCCTCTAAAAAGTGTCATTGGCGAGCTGTGACGTAGGCCCTATGCGTATGCGTTAAGACAAATTGATACAAACTGCTGTGCAAAGCATGAGTGACATTGATTCACCTATTAAAGTTAAAGATATATTTGAGGATAATCTGTGCCACAAATTTTTGACTGCACTATGGTCTTGGTGTACTTTTAGTTTAAGTAAGACTTTTACGGCTTTTGCAACACAATAGGGTCATTTTAGTGCTGAAGATTAAAGGTGTTACAAGAAGGTAACAAACGCAAAAAAAAAGAGGTGAGATCAGAACGATAGATCTTAGATAGGGAAAAAGGAGCAAACCGGACCAGACTACCCTACCCGCAAACCACCTGCAAAGGTGTACATGATGGGGGAAACAGGAATGATTTTCAAAATATAGCCTGATACTAGTGATACAAGGTCAACATTACAGTTACCGTCTTTCTGCTTAAGCTATGCTCACCTGTGACCTATGTGTGGCATCGTGATGAAATCATGAAATCAGGCGCTCGTCAAAATTATGAATTCTTACCGATTTAAAAAACCAAATTTTAGCTCAACAGCTTTTATGTCCATCTAAAATCACATTTCAGTGTGGATTTTACAGAAAAACATTGATCAAATGCACAAATAGTGCAAATTTGTCATTTCCAAGGAGTCTCAAGCTTTGGAAGTCACCAAACTTGAGTGGCTTCTCTTTATAATTTTTTTTTTGACAGCAGCCCTCCCCCTACAATCGCAAATATCCCTTTACTATATACTTCTATTCAAAATAGATGGGACATTATTTTCATCAAAAGCAAGACTAATGCACGAACTTCAAAATGATATCAATAACTCCATTTGCCCCAACATTGACGAGCACCGGATTCCACAGCAGTTTTTGTCTCAATACTGGCATCTATTTAGCTGAGGCCTGTGTTTCCAGTCATAAATAACTCAGAAATAATGGTAAAGGCCTCTAAAAGATCTAGAATCTGGATCTGTCAACCTTAGGCTACTGTTTGCAGAACTTGTCTGCTATTGGAGACAATTCTTGGAATATCACAAGTTAAACACACCATTTGTGCTTGCAGAAAAGTAAGAAGTCCAACAAAGCCCAAAATGCTAAAAACATTGTCATGTAAGATGCCTAGCTGACGAGAGAGACAAAGGTTTGTAAAAAGCAAGGGAATTTTGCATCCTTATGATATGTAAGTGCAATAAATTACATTAATTAAAATTAATGTGTCAGATTCATAGACTTACACTTACAGTCCTACCAAAACAAGAGCCAAATTACAATAGCAGTACCACCCTCAAAGACAGCATTCTCAGACAGTCTGTCTAAAATTAGTCGGACCCGTTTTAACGGCCACCTATATAAGAAAATCACCTGTACAAATGGCCACTTCCCACCATGTGTCTTTTTTACATTAACATGCCACTAAGTTTGACTAAGTGAGACAGCCACTTTTCTCCAATTTTGACTCCACTGCAAAATTCTTAGAATATAATGCTTAACTGTGACGGAAGATTAATTTGGAAAAGGATGCAGAAAGTGCCACAAGTTCAAGGTTTTGTCTAATCCTGGGATTGTGCCTCTTGCCAATTAACTGAATGTTTCAGGAAACCTAGCAACAATGACCCTTAATTTGGACCTGGTAAGTAAAAATTTGCTTGGAGAAAAGACTGCTTGAAGTTGAAGACTTTCTATTACTAGTCTGAACTGTATGAGCTGTGGGCAGTCACTGAGAAGAAAGGTCATCAGAACAGCAACTTTGAAAAGAAGGATTAGACTAAAAATAGAAAACAAAGAGAAAGGCCAGCACATGCATTTGCTCTGGCAAGATATGCTCATTTCTAGCAGATAATCAATTGAAACTTAAATTGTGTCAACGGAGGCATAAAAAAAACTACATTAACATTTTTTTTTTCTATTAAAACTGAACTTTGCCATCACAGCTGCAGCAAAGGAAAAAAAAGGAGCCTATTGAATATAAATTGACTGAAAAAATGCTTGTCTGAAAGAGTGTGCATGACTGCAAGTGAGTCTAAAACAACACTCGGTGCATAATATTCATAGGCTGACACAGAATCATTTCTGCTCGGCTTAAAATAATTAAAACAAACAAAAACATGGTGTGACAAAAGCGTAAAACTCAGTAATAAAGATTTAACCACTCTCTTTATTTCTGTGAAAACCTCTTCGATTCATTCACAGCCTACACACAGACCATAAAAGTATTAAGAATAATGACAAATTGTTCCCTCTTAAAGTCGTCTTGCTTTCTTTGGTCGGTTTCCATTATGAGGGAGGGGTGTTGTATCTGTGATGGACGCCACATTGATGCCGGACATTTGAATTGCCTTCAGGGCAGGCTGTGGATAAAACAAAAAAGAAAGCAAACTAAAAGTAACAGCAACTGTAAAATACAGTCAAACCTTGTTATTTCATCCCCTTCATATCCCCAGGATTGGTTACTGACAGATTTTTCCATCGTATTTGTAGCACTTTTACATCGCTATCCATCGACTGTCTGAGTTGTTTGGTCCTTTAAAATAATGTAAACTTGCCCCAACACACCACCAGTGAACTGGCAGCCCAGAGGTACACACTACACACGGCGCAAGGCACCAACTTGTTAGATCCCTTTCTCATACAAACTTGGCCCCGCGACAAAATATCTGGTATTGTCAGACATTAACCTGGTGACCTCAAAGCTGGCCAGCCTCCCTGAGCCTTTAATTTTGTGAGGACTCACATTCAAGTCTACATGACAGGTCTGAATTTGCCACAGCCGTCACATGTGTGGTCACCAAACAAGATTACCCCAAAAATTTCAAACTAAATCCCTCAAAAGCAATAAAATCAAGCAGAATTCTTTTTCCACATAACTACCCTGCGACTCCCTACAAATCACACTACCGAGCCTGTTTTGTTCTTACCCTTGCACAACTGATTTTTAAATATTTCTATGAAGGTATTTTTAAAGTCCCAATTGACAACACTTACATCATTTGGGAGGTGGGCTCCCGAGCATAATATAACTGTCTTAAAACCTGCTCTATCAGTGCCCAAATACACAAATCCTTTGGCAACAACTTCTGTCTTCCATCCCTGTAGTAGGGAATGACAACTTAGTAAAATTCCTAGAATCTCTCTCCACATCTCTGCCGTGGGTTGACAAAACGCCTTTTTTTTTTCTTCACAGCAGTTTCGAGAAAAGGAGTTTTTTTTGTTAGTGTAGCCTAACGAAATTGGAATTTATTCAAAAACTAGTCACAGTTTCACTTTGATTTAACAAATAAAAATTTTGGCGCCAAAATGCAAAAAAAAAAAGCGTTTTGTCAGCTTACGGCAGATCTAGTGTAAATAAGTGTAAGAATTTAACGCTCTTACCAACACTGCTAGGTCATTTAAGAAGCAGGACCTCCAACTTTAGCTTCATTCTCCAATAGGAATGAGCCAAATGGGTTGAGGGCCTTCAAAACTCCACAAAACGACCCAAGTTCAAGAATGCCTAGCCTGGGATTCAAACCAAAACCACCCGCTCCATAGAGCAACACAATACTAACGTAGCACCCTCTCTGCTTGTTTCCCCCTGGCATTGGGTATAGGTAACCAAGACGGTCTGACCACTTGTCTCTGTTCTGTTCTAGCTCCACCATCTACAACACAGTATTTGGCCAACTGCCTAAAGGATGCTGGATGGACAAAGTCAACAGCAAAACAAACAGAAAGAGGTGGACAAAATATTGTCGCAACATGGTGAAATCTGGTGCTCCTCAATTTCTAGGCACCTTAAAGTTTGTTCATTTTTCTTGCTTTAGATGAAAAAAAACCCAACCCATTTACCTTTAACAGAGATTGAGATATCTGCCTTTGAAGGAGGTGTCAGAGGATAACTTTGTGAGAAAGTAGCCGCCAAAGTTTGGCAACCTCCAAAGCTTGAGTGTTTTTCGAAACTGCAAATTTACATTTGCTGTGCCTGTCATCAACGCTTTTTGGTAAATTCCTCACATAACTGTGATTTAAAATGGATATAAAAGATGCTGAATAAAAATTTTTGCCTAAAGGGCAGAAAAATGTTAGTTTCTATCATTTCATTATTTTGAAGAACCCTTGATTTCACCACGATGCCACACATGTTCTTTTTCGCTTTAGTGCGAGTTTCACGGCACTTGCAACTCAATAACATCATAAAAGTACCGAAGGTGAGAGGCGTTACAAGAGAGCAACAAACACAAAAAAAAGAAAGAGGAGAGATAAGGACGATAGATGTTTGATACGAAAGAAGGAGCAAACAAAATCAGAGCACCTGCCAACCACCTGCTCACATATCTTCTATTGTGGAAGGAAAAATAAAGGGTAAAAAAGTATTACACACCAGTCTTCCTGGGCCAATTCCTTTCAGGCACACTCTGACAGTTTTTACATCCTTTCTCTGGACATCCTGCAACAGATCATAAAATAGTGATTTTCTTATGCCGTAAATACATCGGATAAACTGTCTTCTCCTTGCCACATGCCCAATAAGAAGAAAACTATAATTCAGTTGACTTTAAATATGGTATTTAACTCTTGTGAAATTAAATAAATCAATGTCCTTCGAAAATCTAACATATTGCAAATATCTCCAAGCAAGAGACTTGCGTAGTGAAACAAGTGAGGTAACAGATAAAATAATTTGAGTGTCATTTTAACATTTTCCCCCAGACATCAACATACACAATTTCACTGTAATTCTTGCCTGCATAATCAATATTTGGAAGACAGTCCTCCTTTAACAGGTCGCTGTTACAAATCAGTTGTTAATAAAATCTTACGACTGGTTCCTTCCAGGGTACAAAATCGACAAAGAGGAAAACATGGAACAAAAAGTTTAAGCACAAAATTAGCATTGAAACTTCTAGGCTCTCACACAAACAAAGACATAATATATTAACTTCAATAGGTTCGGTACACCCTTAACCCCTTAACATGTCAGAATAATAATGACAATCAGCACCAGTTTCCTCTTATCTGTTTCCGACATGTTAGTCCACATCAGTACAGTGAGTCGGTCTTTCTGCATTTTTCCTCCAGTCATTTAACGTTTTTGTAGTCATAGCATTGATTGGGGAATCCTTTACAAAACAGTCACGCTTTGTCGCACTATCAGTGAAAGCCCCCCCCCCTCCCCCAGGAGCTCACTAAACATCAAGGAAATGAGACTTGTGTATTTTTCCTCCTTTACACATGTTCAGGTAAACACAGCTCCGATTAATACACACACTCAGGAGTTTTCCCAAGCACTATGCCTTTAGGTGGAGACTACTACTGTGCTAATTACTTAGCATTTTCACTAAATAGAGTGCTTGTCATACAGATAATGAAAGAGTCAAAATAAAAAACAAAATTTTGGAGCGCATCTTACCCCAGCTAAAGCAATGGCTGCTGCTTGGGCTGCTACATTTGTTCCTTTCCTGGCATTCCGGAAACCAACAGTCCCCTAAGAATGGAAATTATGTTACTGGTAGGTTCCATTCACTAAAGAAATAGCAATTCACTTCATACATAGAATATAAAAACCCTTTATTTTTAAAGGTTAAAAAGAAAGTACATTAAAAATAACACTTTACATGTTCAGATAAGGAATGAAAATGTGCCTCAGTTCATTAACATATTTCGAGTGCTTGTATAACTTTCATGGATTTACCATAATGTGTATACAACACCAAAGGCAAGAACTTATTCATACAAAAAGTAGCAGGACTTTCAAAATATATCAAAGCGAAGGAAAAATTATGGATCTTCTCAGACATGTGGACATATAATATTGCAAACTGACCATCACATTACACAAGCCAGTAACTAAAGCTAAAAAAAAATGTATGGTCTAGCTAGAACTATAAAGGTAAAAGATGCATTAATGCTTTAATATGACTACCTCCAATCAAAAGAATATTTCTTTTACTGGAAAGACCGTAAACTATTCCTTGTCTAATTCTTCCCTTGATGAGTTCAGGAACAGCAGTCTAATTTCATTCCCTACTATTTCGAAGCTTTCAGTACCAGATGCAAGTTCTACAAGTAACCTAAAGCACAAGAACATAATTCCTGCAAAATACAGGTTTTGACAGCTCCTTTTCTTTAAAGCATAAAACAAATATCTTATCATGCCACTGAAAGTTAACTTACTGCTGACTGTATAGCAAATACTTGTCCTGAAAAGAAAGAAGTTAATTAAAAATAATTAGAAGATTACTGAATTCCCAAACATAAAGCTAAACTGTAAACCAACCATTTGCATGGAAATAAATTTTGTATGTATGCATTTTTCAGACTTTCGATATACATATACATTTACTCCATACCTGGAGTTGTTTTAGCAATGCACTTCCGGTAAAATAAATCCTTCACCCGTGTAATATAGGCTAAGCTGATATCTCACATGTGAAATATAAAAATTTGCAAAATTTACTGTGTGCACTATATTCGCCTTTTAAGCTTTTGTAAGGAAAGTATAGACTTGAATCATAATATTCCTAGACCCTGCAATGTTATGGCAGTCGCTTTTTGCCCTCTGTAAAAACTTTGCTGCGAGGCCCACTCACCATTGGCGCACAAATGAAGTACCAAACACCAATCTCCCACGTCCCTATAGTAGAGAGTAGGTATAACTCTCTACATTGCCCTTAATCTTGTTCCAAATTGAGTCAAATGGTGTGCGCCATAGTGAACCGGGATTACGTCAGAATGCGGGGAAGCATTTTTAGTGCAATCCAAGCATTGTAAGCATGTCTAAGCCAAGGGCCTATACTAGCAAACGACTTCCAGCCTTTGGTTTGCTTTGGTTGCAAAGTTTAAAATGAAAGTTATCTCTATTCTCACAGCAACATGTCATAACAATAAATGCAGTTTCTTAATTTTTCTTCAGCTTGCTTTGCCTATGCTTACGTTGTTATTGTTGTGTTTGGGGTTTATTTCGCGAAGTGTGGCATACGAATCGCACAACATGCAAATAAGCGTGGCAAAAAATAAAGGAAAACAATCCAGATTTTTTCCAATCCATACTCTGACTCAGATGGCCATGAACATTTTGTTCTCATGAGAGACTCTTCAAAGGATCTTCTTGTTCAATTGGCTGGTCATTTGAACTTTGTTGGTCTGGATCTATTTCGCCAGCTGATATCAGTATGGTATAAAAAATTTATTACACTCGTTATTGAAGTAGACCATGATTTATCCTACTTGTGAAATTGTCAGTCGTAATCACTTGTTGTAGCTCGTGATAACAACTTGTCAATTTCACTCGTAGGATAAATCAAGATCAACCATCATAACTCGTGTAAAAAATTATTTATACACACACATTCCTTTTCTTGGTTCCAAAATAGCAAACATTTCTGCTACAATTTATCTAAGAATTTTTAACCATAGGAAGAAATCCTACTTAAAGATGTTCATCTTTTAAATCAATAATGGGAACATGGGAGAAAAAAAAGGAATAGATTATCGCAATGAACTTGTCAGTGAGGAGATCTACAACCCAATCTTAAATCCAATGCACAAACCTGTCTGTCCATCTGTGGCAGAAATTATAGTATTGTTGCTTGTAGACTTGATGTGAACAACTGGTATATCCAGGTATCTAATACCGTTGAAGTGCTGATTGTGGGTTTCAGTTGTAGGAAATGAAGTCGTGCTGCAGACGAGAAAAAAATATACAAAGATTAGTGCTTGATGGTCTACTGTGATAATAATTTCTTTTCTTCTTCACAGGCTACCATTGGAACCACTGACAGCTGTTTGACTTGATGGGCTACTATAGTCCACAATATCGAATATTTTCCCTATGCATCTGTACAGGCTTGGGGCTGTCAATGGCTGGGCTAAAAATGTTTTGGTTCTGAAAAGGTTTGTAAATGTTTTGGCAGTTGTAGTTTGCAGTGGGATTGGGTGGAAAGGGGTACAAATAATCAATGACTCAACATTCCTAATACAATGTCAAAACTACCCTGGATGGAAGCTGATCTTTGTAATCATATTTTCACAAGTGTTTTTTGTTCTTAACCTTAACTCTCATAAAGGGCTGATTTTTCAGCATGCTGTTTGTAACTCTAGACTACATTAGCTGATTTTTCGGCCCAATTCTTTCAATCCTAGAAAAGTGTCATTGTTAACTGTTATGTGCTGATTCCATTATGAAAGAGCTTGGCAAATTACAAACTCCCCCCCCCCCCCAAAAAAAAGAACAACAACTGATATTCTTATGAAGAGCTTGAGGATCAAGGTCATTGCTTTTATAATCACCTTCATTAACTACATTTTCTCCAATTACTTTACAGAAAATATATAGCTCATGGGCCCTGAGAGCCTTTTGTGGGCTCAAAATTTGGACTTTACATCATATAGTCTACTAATTTTCTTGTGAACATCTGCTCATTCTAGGACAATGAATTGTCAAATTAGGATAGGGTTAATAGACCTTAATGTTCTTTTTGCATTGCACATGGAGACCGGAGTGTGGAGTGAACTAAAAGAAATTCTGCAACCAAAGCATTTGTACCACCCATAATATAGAGGGAAATTCAAACTTAACCTTCCAAGCGCCCAATACAATGTGCTGTGGTGTCAAGGCTTATTCAAGGTTTTTAGAGTAAGGATAAGAAAATAACGAATAGCAAAAGAAGACAGCAAATGAGGTACAGATAACTATACATTTTCCAAAAACCTATGAGTTGAAGAATATTTTTACATTACTGAGGGTTAAAAGAATAAATGTTTCGGTGACCTTGACTTTCTATAATTGACAATGAATGTCAGATTGTATTTTGTTTGCAAATGTGTCCCTATTCCCTCAGTTTATCTCCAGTGAATATAAGACTTTTCAGTATAAGCTTTCCGAAAATGTATAGCTATAAAGGATTTTGATGAAAAACAGAATTTTTATACTCCTTCTTCATTCATAGTATGTCATGTCATTTTCTAAAAATAAATTCACGATAATGAATATGGAGAACACACTTTGCTTCTTTTAAACAAATGAAATTAAAACAAATAGGCCCTAAGTCAAACCAAGTGAAATTTTGTCTCTTATAATGCTATTGTATTGTTATATATTCAAACTGACCTTACATGCTCCTCTTTTTGGGAGTTAAACTCTGATCTGTGATGTGCACAATAATAAATCTATTCGTTTCACTCACGATGGAGACATCAATTTCTTTAGCTGAATTTAACTTTCTGTTGAATTCGAGTTCCACTATAACAGGTTGAATTTTAAAGCTTTGTGAACGCTCCAACTTAGTCAATCGGCACAAAATGTCTAAGACAGATTCCCTATAAATACAAATTGGTTAATAAATCATAACACATATTTTTCATCCTTAAGATTTCTGCACAATTGCACCCTCACCATTCTGTGATATAGGATTATCTGGCGTCAGTACAATCTAGCCTGTGGACATGAAATGATTTTTAAATTCACATATGCACATACCCATAAGTTTTGTCATAGGTAAGAGGTTCTTTGTCTTTTGGAACTAAGTGGCTATCATATGATTCATCTGCCTGTCGAACAGAGTCTTTACTTCTGTCATATCTCTTGTAGCCTCCCTCAAGAACTGCAGAAGTACCTGAAACAGCACAGGAAAAAAAAAGAGATTTTAGAAACGATTTTTACAGCATACAGAGATGTCAGTTGTGCTTTATAATATATTATAGAAATATGTGTGTGTGTGTGTGTATGAGAGAGAGAGAGTGTGTGTGAGAGAGAGAGAGAGAGAGAGAGAGAGAGAGAGAGAGAGAGAGAGAGAGAGAGAGAGAGAGAGAGAGACAGAGACAGAGAGTGAGAGAGAGAGAGGAAGAGAGAGAGGGAGGGAGGGAGGGAGGGAGGGAGGGAGGGAGGGAGGGAGGGAGAGAGAGAGAGAGAGAGAGAGAGAGAGAGAGAGAGAGAGAAAGAGAGAGAGAGAGAGAGAGAGAGACTTCTTCTGTGGGAGTCAATCATAGTCAATTACAGGATGATTCAAACCTTGATGTAATTTTAATGCAGTGAATAATAGCACATGGGACACGCAGATGAAACATAAGTTATTTGAAAAAATAATATGATCTGGAAACTACTGGATAGAAGCTAGTCCACTGCAGACTCAAATCTGTGGCAAACTGAATGCCATTCTCATCTGTTTCCAATGCTCTCAACTGTTCAAAAAGTAATAAGTCTTGTACTTGTACAAAAATGAAACAGACGGAGGTAAAAATTGTTCTTTCAATCCCACATGGGTGCAGAAGCACTAGAACTGATTTTTTTAAAGTTGGGGGCAAGCCCCCCTTTATCTCCACAAGTACGTTTCTTTACAAGTATAATATTACACTACTAGGTAATTAGGCCTATTATCTTGTATAAAAACATCTTATATATTTCATAAACTAATAATGATAAGGTAGTGTTAATTGCCACCGAGTGACGCGGTGGCAATTGACAAAAATTGACTTTTTGTCAATTGCCACAGAGTAAATTGGAGCTCTTTTGCGTTGGTGGGTTAGATCTAGCTTATTGTGCTCGACAGGGCTGGATCCTGCTCGTCAAATTTGAGAGTGGCGATTCGCGATTCAGTCGGCTTCAATGAATCGGGAGTACGCGAGCGCTCGTGGAGCTGTGGCGGAACACTGACTGAAACGGAACAGTGTCATATCAACGCGTCTTGACGAGCGCGAGTCCCACTCTTGATGTTCCGCCATCCTCTCCGCCCCACACCCTTTGTTGCGCTGCTCTATCAACTGACCTCAATTAGTGACCCCCCATAAATCCCCCCCCCCCCAACCCCACCATTCGCTAAAACAATGGCTCCAAAAAATTCCTTCTGTCTATTGGTTGGACCCCGTTCATTTTGTTTTAATAGGGGGGTTGGACTATACCATCTTTTGTAAAATAAGGGGAGCCATACTAAGTGTTCCGTTCCATTCTTGCGCTCGTGACTCGACTCAGCAGTAGGTTAAACAAGCCACAAGGTGGTGACAGCGACAGGGGAGTAAATCGGGAATCGTTTGGCGATACTGTTCCACGTTCCGCTGAAGTGAATCGTGAATCGCGTTCCGCAGGAAAGAGTGGCGATTCAGTTCCGTTCTCGCGCTCGTGGCCCAGCCCTAGTGCTCGAGTGCTCGCGTTGTTGTGCGTTCGCCTCTCTGTCCTTCTGTGTGTGTGTGTGTGTGTATGTGTGTGTGTGTGTGTGTGTCTTTTCCTGACCCCCGTCCCCCGATTTAGGTTCCCCGATATAACTTGAATTTCTGCTTGAGTTTGAGTGCGTTTGTGACCTTCTACTTCTAGAATTGCCTGTGTTGGTTCTACACCAAAGTGTAGGCTAAGGCTAGCCTAGATCTAGGCTTATGTCTCTTTGAAAACACGCCAAGTTGGTACCGTAGCTCTAGACTAGATGCTCGTCCAATGAAATTAGTTGAGAACAAATTGACCCATTAGACACACATTATGTATAACTATAATGCTAAAGATAGTGTTGTTTTTCAGACTTGACACCGCTTCACTCGGTGGCAATTGACAAAAAGTCAAGATTTATCAAGAAACTGAGAAAGCTTCCACAATTCAGGCAGAACTACACATAATTATTATTATAGAAACGATGGCTACTAGATCTAGATCTAGTACTGGGGGTGTCAAATAGCATGGGAGCTGTTGAGAATGCGGCGTTGCAAATAGCCCCTGCCATTTATAAAAGGGAGTGTATACAGACCCGGTAACCGGGAAAAAAGTTACGAAGTATACAGACCCGGTAAGGGAAATCTTTTGTGATTTCGGAAAGTTTCAGCGCCCTCTTGGCTCAGGGTAGACCTAGGTTCTTCTAGACCTATAGCCTATACACATGTCTAGATCTAGACTGACAGACATTTATAAATCATACATCTAGTTTCGAGGCCTAGATCTAAATGAAGATTGCGGATGTCTTTTCGATGAACGATCGTTAATCTTCTATTTTGGAGTTGGATGAATCAATAAGACAATTTGAAGAAAAAAAACAAAGTCATGATTTCAATCAACCAGTCACCCTCTCTATTTGTCCGCCTCTCTCCCCTCTTTTTCTGCCTCTCTCTCTCCTCTGGGTATACATCGCTCACCTTGCTCTCTTTCTCTTTGTTGTCTATGTCTTTCTTTCTCCCCTACTAACTTTCTCTCATTCCCTCCTGTCAACTGAGGCATCTGATACAGTGATAGGCTATTTGCCAGCACTTCCCCCTCTTCTCTATCCCCCTCATCTCTCTCTCATACACACACTCTACCGGGTCTGGGCTCTGAAACTTTCAGAAATCACAAAAATTTCCTGTACCGGGTCTGTATACTTCGTGACTTTGTTCCTGGTTACCAGATCTGTATACACTTCGTTTATTTATTATTTTATTTCATAAAATCATTCAGATGGAAGGATAATTCGTCGAATTTCTCTCAAAATCAAGATTCTAGAATCTAGATCATCTAGAACTTTACTTTTTTATTTAAAAAATTTTTAGAAGAGGGTTTGGTGCTTTTTCGGTAGTTCCCATCCCCCCTTATTTGAGCCTGACCTACATCTAGAAATCTACATCTATACGTTTGATGCGCGGCGAGCTAGGACATCAAACCTAACAACTGTAAAACATTATATTGTGGTAAAATTCAGGGGGGCATATTTTTGTTAGGTCAGGGGGGCTTCCCCTGAAATCCCCCTTCTCTTGGGGCAAATACCGGCGAATAACAATAGCGGGGTGGGAACTACTGAAAAAGCGCCGAGGGTTTTACGGCGGAACTTTACTTCGTAAGCTAATTAACTAATATGAACTTACAAATATTTCTGTACAGCAGCTCATGCCCTTGCCGTTTGCATGCTCGTACGGCACATGTGAACGGTATTCTCTGGAGAAAGCTGTTCATTACACTACCACTAGGCCTACCGGCACTCAATTACGACACTGAGACGAGCTGTGTTGGTGGCGGTGGTGGTAATGCCAGTACAAAGGTGATGGCGGTTAGGCTACAGAACTATGGGACTAGGCCTATAAAATTATGTTGAAGACTAAGCAAGGTTTGGTACTGGCTTGGGTCTTATCAGCTCACTGATAAATCGGTTTGACTTTTGTAAACTTTAGATCAGATCTATCCACTCTTTTCCCTTCGGTTGGTACACATCTCTGATATCAAAACGAAAGGTCGAGCTGAAGCAAAACCAGCAGTACTCCATCTACGCAGAGTTAACTCCCTTCGATTGATTGAATGTAAAAATAGGAACAGTCCCCTCGAAAGCGGATGTCTCAAACTTGTGGCTGATCGTTTTGTGGTCGTAGTTTGATTTAAGGTCTATTCTAAAAAAAAAATTAAACTAAGAACCAAAACGAATGTCATTTGTTCATAAAAAAATTTATTTTACAACAAATTATAGGTAAAATGTACTAAGGTGTTGTTCCGCTCACTTGAACGTTAGTATTAATTTTTTAATGACATCAAGCACTAACATAAATTCTACCACTTCCGGTTACTCTTGAGGAGGACGTTGGGGTCAGTCACGTCGAGCTCACGATACAAACATGTTTCGAGTTGCATTAAGAGCTTCTGCTTCTCTTCAAAATGCCGCCAAGCAGTGCTTGAAGGTTCAAGGATCTGGTATGTGAAGCATTTGTGAATTATGTATTTTATGCTTTTTGTTGACCTTATTAGCCTAAGCTCTCCCTTTCACTTATTTCATAGGCGAGCTTGCTAGGCTGCTCGGCAAGTGAAGTTGATAGGAGGAAGCAAGTTGATAAGACTGAGATTATTGGGGCTGGGGGGAGTCATTTGATTAAAATTTAATAAAAAATCACGTCATAAAAAAAAAGAAACTAATTGTAGGGCCAAGTCTAAAAACAAACTCACCAATAGATCTATCCTTTTCATCACAACGATACCAACTCTGATAAACTTGTTCACTGGGTCTTGACTTTGACAGGGCTTGGATTTGGAGAGGCGGGTCAAAGTCAAAGTACACTGCAGACAAACTGCCCGTGATCAATGACAGTTGTGAACACATGAAGCTGCAGCGAGCACCTAGATTCTAGATCTTGCACACCTCTATGATTAGCCCAAATATAGATGAAATTTTTTCCACCCTCTATTTTTGTCGCCTTCCGGCGTTTCCCTTGCCAATAGGCTAACTAAAAGTTGACGAGATCTCCCGGTGTTTGAAGTTTGTTTTTTTTGCGCTTTTTCGGTAGTTCCCACCCCATAATTCTTATTTGCTGGTTTTGGCCCCAAGAGTAAGGGGGTTTCAGGGCATGCCCCCCTGAATTTTATCGTAATATTGATGTTTGCAGTTGTTAGGTTTGATATCTTAGCTCGCCGCGCATCAAAAGTATAGATCTAGATGTAGATCTAGGCTCAAATAAGGGGGGTGGGAACTACCGAAAAAGCATTGTTTTTTGTGTTATCTTTTATAAACTAACAAATCTCAGCATTTCTCATTTCATAAATTAACCTTCTCCTCAAAGTTGTACACTCACACACACAAGCATGCGCACACACAGCCCAAGCAGTTGGCAATGAAACCTACCTAGTGACGTAGCCCATTGCGCGCTAAGCGGCAAATCAGGCCCGCCATGGTGAGATCTAGTAGCAATGCCAATCACCCGCTGCGCCTTGTGCCGGAAATCGGCCTCCGCGCGAGGGGTATTTTTTGGGCCGCTCGGAATCAGAAGTGACTCTCTTCAAAGTTTAGTTACGGGAAAACTCCTGGACGAAAATAAATGAAACTCGGCAGCCAACCAGAGGAAAGGTTAAACTAACGACATGCCAGCGTACAATCCCGAACGATTACTAGAACCGGAGATATTGCCGTGTTTGTGAGAATTTCCTCTGCGGTTCGAAAACTAAGCGGAGCAGCGGGTTGATCGCCGACCACAGAAGCGCCCCACATGTCTTCTTTATTGCTGTAAAATTTCAGATCTCTGCGTTTAGTAGATTTTCCGTACCAACTTAAAATTACCACCCACCCATTGATAAAACACTAGATCTAGAAACTTAATCGCGCATTCCAAACGCGAGGTGCCGGCATGCAAGAGGCGCGTGATCGCTAGGCGGCATGTGATTGGCTGCCTATAACCAAATGGGTCACCGATGACTACATCGCGGGTTTTCCCGATTGCGCTTTACTGAGTTTTAGAAGGGGTGATCGCGTCGCGGTAAAAACGATGTCACGCAATTCAACAAATTTCACGCAAATATCAGTCTTTAAGATCCAAAGTAATGAAGACAACGAAAAAGTGATACCAGAACTAGATTTGGCACTAAAAATCACATGGAGATGCCAAGTTTCATTCATATGCTCCAATTCATTACTGACTTATGAACAGTTTTTCCTCAAAATACATCAAAACATGTCCCACATTTTGGCGATTTTTTCCTATATGAAGGTCCTCCAACATTTTGCAAACAAAAATCCCAATAACTTTTTTATTTATCAATGGATTTTTTAAATTTGAAAACCACAGTTCTTAGAATTTACTCTAGTTTCATTTAAGCCCATTTTTAAGCAATTCGGATGAAAATTTAATTTTTCATTGTCATTGCTAGATCTAGTCAACTGGAGTCAACTGGTGAGGGAAGCACAGGAAGACGGCAAAAATAGATGATCGATGGAAATACATCATCTATATATTTGAGCCATTCACAGAGGTGTGCTTGGTGCTCGCTGTGGCTTCATGTTTGTGTTGTGAAGAGAGAAATTCTGTAATGAGCGACCACTATAAAACAGAATATAAGGTTAGGGTTTGGGGAAGGGGTAAGGATAGTGGTAGGGTTAGGTCTCTTCTTTATTGTTGTGGGGAGGAGTTCCTCAGAGGGCCAGCACTTACCGTGACTAGGTCCAAGGACCAATGAGCAAACTATACTTGCTTTCCAGTGCAAACGAATTCTACTTTCACTCTATGTCAATTGATACTATTATACTATTTCTAATTCTCTGTGGCAGACAGAGCAAGCCATCTAACACTGAATCAGTCTCAAGCCACAATCATTGAAGGGACTGTCGTGTTGCTTTGTACCTTGTACCAGTAACTTGCTAGGGAAGCAGGGTATTGCGAACTGTGAATGGAATCACAACTGGGATTTTGCACTAGGTTAGCCAACACTGGATTGATTTTTACTTTGGGATCTGGGTTACCGGGGATCTGCACGCACATGCTCTGTCTGTTTTAGGGGCTAAACTACCATATTTTTTCCTGCAGAACAGACATATATATATATATATAATAATAAATAGCATTTGTACATCCCCGCTCAACAGCAAGCTCTATACATATAAAGCTACAGCGAGCAACTAGCACACCACTGTGATTGGCCCACATGACGTATAAATTTGCGCCATGTATTTTTGTCGTCTTACGGGGTATCCCCAAAGACTCTTGGGTTTCCCTCGCCAGTAACTGTTGAATAGATTTCGCTGTGTTTGGGGTTTTTTTGGGGTTTTTTTCGCATTGTGTTATCTTTTATAAACATATTACATATAATAATAAATATAAATAATCTCAGTAATTCTTGTTCCTTAAATTTACTATTTACCCCCTGAAAGTTGTACACACACAAACATATGTGTACCCCCCGGGGCGGTGCTACTGACTGAAGTATCTTTAGGCCATTCCCAAAGAGGAAGACAGTAACATATCCTGTTCTTATGCACAGTAGAATTGTAATTGTAAATGGGCTGATTCATCAATGTCATGCTCATAACTGTGCCTGAACTGCAACAGGGAACTGCTGCTTTTTCTTTCTTCTAATAATCCTTACTATCGTCATTTTCCTCTACTTCTTTTGTATGTTTGTCACACTCTTGTGACCCGTTATTTCTGAGTTGCCTTGATAGTCGAAGCAGACTTTTTTCTGGTGAAGCTAGAGAGGTAAACAGAGTAAGTTTGATTCGCGGTAAGTACTTCTCTGTTGACATCCACCTTTTGGCGCTCCTATGACCTTATGCAGTTGCGAGCGCTTTAAAATCTCTACTAAACAAACACGCGTGTGCGCTCCGGGCAACACACTCAGCCCAAGCAGTCGGTGATGAACTGTAGTGTAAAACCTTTTCTGTAAAATTCTTATGGAAGTGTGTTTATATATATGGACATAAAAGGTGTTGAGCCAAAAATCGAAAATTCAACAAAAATTGCCAAACTGACAGAAAAATGTCTGTTTCTTCAATTTCACTCTTTTGACGAGCGCCTGATTTCACCACGCTGTATCACATATAGTCATTAACCCTACAGAATCAATTGTTTTCAAGAAAATCTCAAACTTTATTTCAAAACATCAAATTTTAGTGAAATACGGGGGAGCCTGCCCCCCTGAAACTCCCCATGTTGTTACTACTACCGAATCTAGGTCTGGATTGCTAAGTTCGGTCACTAATTCTTACATCCTCCCACTTGCTTCTACTATGCTTTGAACCCTCTACATAACTTGGTTTAGCACTAGAAAAGTCTGGATTCCACCTGTCATTGATTCATGGGTCTATCAGTTTGAAAATGCTCTTCGGGTCGTCAAGAAATAATATTGACATTTAAGTCAGTAATAAGGGATGTAATTACAACAATCTTCAATGGACTCATAATGAACAGCGGTTACATACCCGTGAAGACTAGCCTCAAAACACGTTTAGTTATTGTACAAATTAAATAGGAAATAAATTCGAAATTGATGAGTTGCGGCAGTGGCAGTACCTCGTCTATCAATTTTTTCCAGAGACACCTTGGGTTCTTTAAAACAATGAGAATAATGAATCAAAATTTCAAAACTAAAACTTTGACAGTATTTTGGGTTCTAAATAAGAGTAATATTCTCAAATCGTATTTTCAGATACTTTTGAAAAAGTTATTTTTCTCATGCATGACCCTTTCAGATTAATAAAAGGTTGTTTTCTACTGGAAGCAGCATTATGTATATTTTCCTGTGTGTAGCAATCGGTCAATATAAATCTTTCCATTTGTTCCTAAATTATGTAGCCTATAACTATAATATGAGTTGTTATATTTTCAGACTGGAGAAGAATATTTTAATTTTCACATGATTTGTGTATCATTTGATACTGCTCTTTCAGTAACCAGATTCAAAGATGTAGCACTGAAAATGAACTCTACGAGTAAGAATATTGGTCTTGTGTCTTGTTAATTCTGCATCCAGATGAAAGTAGCCAGTGGAAGTGCTAGCTGAGCACAGTTGGTTCTTGCACCCTTAGTGACATTAACTATATATACAATATCAAAGCTGTTGATTGCACTGAAGAATTAATCTTATTTTAATTTCTTAAGTTTTTGAGAGAATTTTTGTGTTGATGATGATTTTTTTCCAAGCCATTTTGATCTCTGCGTTTTGGATTCCACTTTTTATTAAATTGTTAGTGTTAGAGTTTAAATGACAGGATTTGTATTTCCGTGTCAAACAAAAACCTACTATTTGTCTGTCAACAGCCCTCACTGCTGTGCGTCATGGACATGGCAAAGTGGAAACTGAAGAAGAGTTCGACAGCAGATATGTGAAGTACTTTGATCGACCAGACATTGATGGCTGGGAAATCCGCAAGGCTATGAATGATTTGACTGTAAGTGAACTGAAAACATTGTCAATGGCAATTTTACTGGCTCTTGGTCAAATCTTAGTCTGGAACTGGGTAACAATGGAGATATGTTCTTTCTAAGATCTTCTTCAAGATTTTCACCCCCCCCCCCCCCCCCCCCCCCCCCCCCAGCGGGGCAGTGCCACTAACTGTAGTGTCTTTGGGCAATTCCCAACGGAGGGACATTTCTCGTTCAAGCACAGTAGATGGGCTGATTCATGTCACGCTCATAACTGCCTGGTCTACTACAGGGAACTGCTGCTTTTTCTTTCTTAATCCTTACTATTGTCATTTTCCTCTACTTCTTTTGTATGTTTGTCACTCTCTTGTGACCTGCTATTTCCGGGGTGCCTTGATAGTCGAAGCAGACCTTGTGCTGTTGAAGCTAGAGAAGTGAGCAGACTAAGTCTGATTCCCTGTAAAGACTTCTCTGTTGACACCCACCCCTTGGCGCTCATATGACCTTATGCAGTTGCGAGCGTCGTAAAACCTTCTACTATAAAAAAATAAAAAGTTCAAGATTTTCAGTTTTTCTTGTAATCTTTTACCATTAATGATTTTCATGTCCACATCGATAGTACATGAATGTAGTAGAAGATGGTGTACATTGAAGCCTACCAAAAGTTGGTCTTAAAACCCAACTTATGTGTGTACCCTTCACCTTTTTTGTGGTAAAACTCTACCAGTTTAATTGTTAGCTTACATTATAATCAGTGCTTGTGACTGCTTATAACAGTGGCCCGAAAAGGGTGGACAGGATATTTATGTGAAACAGTTTCGAGTGTTGTGCACACTGCTCATTGGTGATTTTCTAAATGTTACTATTTAAATTTATATGGCCATTTTCTATCACGGTCTATGGATAATTTGACTGCGACAATGTTTCCAAATTAAGAACGGGAAGCAGTGATTATTTGATTATTTATGGAGACTTGTGATGCCACTTTTGCTACAGAAAGTGGAAAAAGGATTAGGAGACTTTACTTCTTTGCATGGCTAGCCATTATTTGGTGATCGAAGTTAAAACATCATGTAGGAGGGAAATTTACTGTATTGATTCAGCTTGATGACCAAATGATAATACCGATGTTTTATTCAATCAATGATTACGCTAACCTTTTCCGGAGCTGGGAAATTCATGTTGATTTTTTTACTTTGGCAGGTGGATTGTTTATCGGAGCCCTATTTCAATCTTTCTTTTGCTTTGTTTGTGACAAGTATATTTGGAACTACTTGTATTTGTTGGGATGACAGCTTTCTGCTCTTCTCAGTTCTTTAAAAAAGTTGTAATCATGGTATCAAATCTATTTCTTGCACAGGGTGAGGACTTGGTACCCGAGCCTAAAATCATCATTGCTGCTCTGAAGGCCTGTAGAAGACTGAACGACTACTCCTTAGCTGTGAGGTACCTTGAGTCAGTACAGGTAGGTGCCTTTTTTTTTTTCTTTTTTTTTTTTTTTGCTTCTTCAAGAATATGGTTCTTTTAATGATTTAAAAATGCTTGCCGCCTATTTGACATTTTAGGATGTTATAGGACTTTCGTTCTCTGGTATTTTTGCTTCCTTTACACTTGTTTTATCATAACTGGTACAGCCACCCTGTATTGAGTTTGTAATGTGTTTAAGGTTGGTGAGATTCAAATTAAAAGAGGCAAAGAAGAGGTTCTGTTATTTATGGCTATAACCTACATGCTCATACATAGGTTACTTGATTTTTATTATACTCAATTGTTATACAATAGGCTCTGCCTAAACGCACACCATATAAAGGCATATTTGCTCAAACACAGGCTTTTGTTATTTTCTTTGACCATGATAAAGTTGTGCGAGAAATCAGATACCACATTACTTGAGATTGGATTTCATTGACTTACTCCGGTATCTATTTCAAGCTGCCTTCGTACATTGTTGAGTCATCATCATGGTCTGACAGAGGTAGACATAATTTTATGCACTGGGCTCTTTTGTCTGAAAGAAATAAGAGAACCTTTACTTTAGTGTTGGAAATAATTTTATAAGATCAAAGGCACCATTTTTGGATCAATATACAGTGCAGCCTCTCTATAACCGTATCCTCTGTATTGTGACATGGTGCTCAGGTTCCACTTTTTCCCTTTATATATATCATTAGTATTTTTTTGTTGCCTCTCTATAACGACATCTCACTGTATTTGTATGAATTGATTTAAGTTGTATGCTGGTGAAAACACTTTGTCTTATTTTAAGGTGTTAACAGCACTACATTGTTCTGTTGTTTTTCTCCTATAATTGATTTCTGCTAAGTGAAATATTTTTCACTTCCTCTTTCAGTGGAAATGTGGGACCCAAAAGGCAAAGATCTGGCCTTATATACACCAGGAGATCAAACCCACCTTGGAAGAGCTTGGCATCCTGACACCAGAAGAGATGGGTTATGATAAACCTGAACTAGCCCTGAAGAGTGTATTTGACATGTAAATGCCTAGCAGTGAAGTATTGAGGTAAGTGAAGATGTGTGTGTGTGTGTGTGTGCGTGCTGACTGTAGTGAAGAACATTGTGAAAGAGTGGCACAGTACTGTCAGGCTTTCCATAACAATCCTTTGTATAGATAGATAGCCATTCTGCATTGATTGCGCTGCGTTTTAAAAAAAACAACTGTATAGCTTGTATTGCCAAATCCCATAAGATTTTTTTGTGTCTAAATGCCCCTTGGAGCCAAGCCCTTGTTGATGATAGTAACTTCCTCAGCTTATATTTTATACCATTGGTCGATATCAGGACGTGTGCTGGTAATGTTGAGTTCATTTTGTGGCTTTGTTTTACATTTACATTGCTGCCTCACCTATGTTGACTGTAAATTACCTCTATTTTGTCATCGAGTGTTAACATTTTGTAAAGGAATTTTAGTTCAACTACATTTTGGGATGCCTTACAACCTGGTATTACGTACTATTTTGATAAGTACAAAAGGGTGTCTGTGGCGTAGTAGTTAGGCACTTCAGTATTGGGATATTTGTGTTCGATTCCTATTTGAAGAAATTATTACAACAATTTTGTATCTCCCTCGGTCTGCTGTGGCATTGCATCCCTCTCCGCCCTAATTTTCTGTGACAGATATGTTGGAAGCAGCCTGCTGCCAAAATCTTTAAAATTGTGTCTGTGAGGGCAATTGCATATGAGATATTCTTGTTTTTCGAGGGATAGAATACAAATTCTTGGTCATTTTAAAGGATTGCTTCCCTTGTTGGTCCATTGTTGATCAGTCTCCAAAATTTCATTACTTTCTAAACTTGAAATCAATTCAGTATAGTAGATGGTTTTACGGCGCTCGCAAATGCATAAGGTCATATGAGCGCCAAGGGATGGGTGTCAACAGAGAAGTCTTTACAGGGAATCAGACTTAACTATCAAGGCACCCCGGAAATAGAAGGTCACAAGAGAGTGACAAACATACAAAAGAAGTAGAGGAAAATGACAATAGTAAGGATTAAGAAAGAAAAACAGCAGTTCCCTGTTGTAGATCAGGCACAGTTATGAGCGTGACATGAATCAGCCCATTTACAATTCTACTGTGCTTGAACGAGAAATGTCCTCCCTTTGGGAATGGCCTAAAGTCAGTGGCACTGCACCGGGGGGGTGTTAGATTTTTAAAATATTTTTTATCCATTTAGTACCTTTAGGTTTAAGTAACAAGCATATCACCAATGGTCCTAATCATTTTCCATGGTTATGATTCCATTGAAAAAAGCTATTATTGGATGCCATTTTTGACAAGAACTCAGGGCATTGTGCTTTTAGTTTTTTAAAACTTAGTGTAAGGCCATTCTGTCTCACAATGGGTCTGTTTGATTTTGTGCATAAGTCTGATTTTGGCCATTATGATAGCATGTTGACAATATGTAGCCTACTTGTTTGTACCGGTATGCAGTTTTCCTTTTAGATTTCCAATCACTGTCAACAGCACCATGGTTTCTGGTCATTAGGTTGAGTTTTTGTGCTGTAGTTCATTTGTTTGATATAGAGAATAGCATTGTGTCGGCAGCATGCGAGCGTCTTAGGGGCAGAATCTTTATTTTATCTATGTCAATACTGTTTTACAGATGGGTGATGCATAGTGTATTGATTAATTAATAGCTTCGGAGAGTTGTATGTATGATACTGACAGCATTGATTTGACCTCGACACCCCTAGTGTGGAGTGTCACTGTTGAATAGTTCAGTTGAATCCGTTTATGGCAATCCAGTCAACTCTGCTGAAATAGTTAACTCGGAATAGAATTTGTTTTAAGGTACGGTATACACACTTCATACTTCAAGCAAACATTTTCCATTGCTCTCTTTTCAGTGACAGGAGAACTCGGTGAAGTGCACAGAGGGCCTGAAATTCCGTCAGCTGTTGGGTGTTTTGTGTACTGTCATTTTTATCTAGTAGCAGTCAGTTCTCTACTTTTTTCATTATTGAAGTGAAATAAATGTTGAAAATTTTTCTTGCCTTTTGTTGTTCATTTGTTTATGATTTATGTGTGTGGTTTGTCATATTCTTTAGGGAATGTTAGGGACCTTTTTGTGTTGTATCAGGACTGTTGTCCTTTTTCCTTGGAGTACAGTTCCAAATGAATTTTATAATTTGCTGGAATACTATAGAGTTGAGGAAGTGAGTGGTTGGCAGGTGCTCTGGTGTGGCTTGCTTCTTCTTTCCTATCAAATACCTATCGTCCTTATCTCCTCTCCTTTTTTACAACTCTATTGTAACACCTCTTATCTTCTGGCGCTCATATGACCTTACGCAGTTGCGAGCGCCGCAAAACCCTCTACTATAAAAAAAAATAATACTTACCAAGGACCCTCATGCTATGGAAGTCTCCAAACTTTTTCGGCCATTTAATTTCTTACTAATTTTACCTCTGGACCAGGCGATCCCCCCACCTCCTTCAATCGCAAATATCTCGACTTCTGTTCCAGATAGGTGAGTATTTTTTTCCTCAAAAGCAAGCAGCAAGACAAAGAACATGCTTTATGATGATACCTGTAATTCCACATGCCCAAAAATTGAATAGCGTCTGATTCCACAGATTCGTGGCACATTTCATTCAGAGATGCAGAACTTGCAAACTCCTCACTGATTGACAGTTTGCTTTTGACAACTTCACACCGTGTTGTTTGGAACGTAATGTCAGAATCAAAACATTTCAATTTCCAGTTGCAATACAGTTTTGTTTACAGAGTAGAAGTCCTGTTGGATATCCTCTTCAAAGTTACATAGCTATACAAGCTCTGTGGTTTTGGAGTCCCAGGATGAAGGAGATGTCCTGACTTTTAATTTTGTGTTCAAGGTGTCCATGACCCTAAGACATATTTTGAAAAGTAAATTAATAAAGACTTGGGTCACACAATAGTTTTCCTTTTAATCTGTAAGTTGTATGAGTTATTAAACTGTCCCCGTCATTTTATCTGTCCCCGTAGAATTATTCAAATTCAGATGGTCAAATTATGCCCAAAAAATGCAAGTTACCGTAACACCATTCGCGACATGTTTTACACTTTTTCAACACGAATTTTCATGTTTTATATTTAATGTACTGAAAAATTTAAAACAACATATCAGTATCAGTAAATTTTTGTGTATTTGGAAAGAAAACAATACACATCAGTAAAAAAAAAAACAACCAAAAATTATAATCTCTGTAACTTTCCAGCTCTAGATCTAGATCTATAGGGGAAAGAAAAATGTAAAGAAAAAAAAAAGGACATCTGGACCACTGATGCTGGCATATTACTAAAACCAGGGACACCTGTCAAATATGAAACATCAGCAGACATGAGAGAGAACAACTTTTGATGGATTTACACAATCCCAACCCATAACCAAGATCTACTAAGGGAAATAACCAACTTTTCATTTAAATTAGACTTATTACGGTGATTATTTCCCTTTAGTCACATGGCGAGGCGTTAATTGTTTTGTGTGAAAAAACGCGGGGAATCCAAAATTATGCAAATGTTGCAGAATTACGCGATAAAACGCGGCTGCGCAATTGCATAATCCTACGGGGACAGTTTTATGCAAGAAAAATTCTTAAATTATGCAAACTGAACCCGAAAATGTGAAATTATGCGGTTCTGTAAACTTTAACAAAGAATGATGAAGGAAAATTTATAATCAGAAATTACGCAAAAAATGATGAGATTTTGCTAGATTATGCGGAGTACATAAAACCACGGGGACATATTTAATAAGTTATTTGTAGTAATTGCTGATACCTCTGAAGTTGCATAATAATACAACATAATTTTATTGTTCTGTATTCGAGCCATCTGGTGTCTGCTTTGTTATAGCTAGCTATGCTGTCTGCCGTAGCATGAAGGAGGAGTCAGTTCGATTCCAGATCGGGGAAGTTTTTTTTTTTTGGGGGGGTGGCCTTATTTAGGCCACATATGGTCCTGAATAGTATCGTTTTAGTATGGCCTACAAAAAAAAAACCCAGCAACATGTTCATGTACTGTACATATCACCCCCCCCCCCCCCAAAAGGACACTTTTCATTCAAACATATGGCACAGCAGAATCTTGTTTGTTACCGTACTTGACGGGCAGTAAGAGCTGTACAACAGAAGAACCCTGTTGAACTGCCGACTTCATACTTGTCCCAAGGGTGGCAGTATATAACGAGGTTTGACTGTGACTATATAAAGTATATTCAAACTATTTCTTCCTCAAGTAGGTCCTAACTCTGATGTCATAGTACTCATAGTCATTCATACACACAATGGGCTTGATCCAATTTTATTTGGAACAGAAAATCCGGCACCAAAATATTTCATATGTTGAAAAACATTTTTATCATTTTAAAAACCAATGTAGGCTTACTTATTCAATTCAGTAGCCAACACATTTTATGGGGTAGCAGCTCAACATTGTAACTTGAGTTTTTAAAAGGAAAAATGATTTTTCACCTCTTCACTAAATCCACCAATAACGCCTGCAATATAATATAACTACATCACATGTAAAGATATGTTTTCAAAATAATCGCAAAACTTTTGAAATTTTCACAGAACATGCGCACCTTCCCAGTGCCTTGAAATATTTGTTAGAAAAAGTTTTTAAACGTGATGAACATCGATTTCCTCCAAACCCCGACTTATAATATGTGTGAGCTGCTACCTTGCATTTTATGTATTTCCTGAAAAGTGAGATACCAGGGTGTGACACGTATAAAAGTATAAGGACCAAAATCAAATTTAAGAAGCAACTCTAATTGATGTACATGTAGCCAAAATGTTTGCTCTTACAGACTGGGTTACTCACACAGCTGTGTGCAATAGTCTTGGTGTTGTGCTGGTGTCATCACAACAGCAAAAGTTTGAATATATAAAAACAATAACAACAAATTTTAAAAAATGCTCTCCAATAATGAGACACGTAAACCCCAATTCAAAGTTTATTTACATTAAAAAGTTCTCTTAATATATATCTAAGTATTCGTTCAGTAGCCTACAATGATGACAAACTAAAAAGTTAACACATGATTTTATTGATCTGGCATTCCCATAAATACACTTTGAATTAAATGAGACTGTTTTCATAACCTGCATGCCCGAAAACTGACGAGTACCTGATTCCACCACGTCATGACATTATAATATTTATTATATTATATCCTGCTTCAAAGACAACTTCTATATACTACGTATTATTATATTGAAACTGATATATTTCTTCATACTTCATACTCATTTTTTTCTTTGTATTTAAAAATCTGTAGGGTCTACATTGAAATTCGTAATAATGAAAAGTTTTCCGAGTCCCACAGATTTCACTAGGACTATTAGCACTATTACAAGAGATGATCCTGGCTCAATCATAATTAATACATAATAGCAGAACATAATATAACCCCCCAAAAATGTGTATTCAAATGATTAGTCTTCGGTAATTTTGTATCCGAACCCTGTAAATTGTAACTTTTATTGCTATTACATGGAGTGTTAAACAGATCAAAACAACAGCAGAAATTTTTTTTTGGTGGCCATGATGGCCCAAACTTGTTTAGGTCCATTTCCAGTTCGTCAATCGTCATAACAAACAGCTATGGTCACATGGGTTACAACAATAAGATGCAAAACAGCCCATCCGCTATCAGTGAAGAAATCAGTAACATCTCTCTCTTCATGCTCAATATTTCCATTGAGAGTATCAATAAACATTGGCTCATCAGTTAAAACACTCTTGTTTAAAACTAACGGAACTAGTGACCAGTGCAATAAAACATGTGCCAAAAATTAATCCTGTGTGTTCTTCATCTGCAAATCAGTAGTAACGGTTAACTTTCTATTTCCTTGCATAACATTTTTGAGTTGTTCCCTTTGGTCTGCCCTTTTTCCGAACAAGTTTTGAGCTTAAAACAAGGTACAGGAAAATGTTCAGGCTGTGAGAAGGAGGGAAAATATACATGTACCAGTTCAGACATGGGGGGAGGGGGTGCAGAGTGCAGAGGTGGGTCTGGCTCAAGACG
>NW_004797425.1:618893-619980 GCF_000002075.1 Aplysia californica
TGCAGCGCCATCTGAAGCAAAGAGCATACTTCCTGCGGACACTTTTTTGGCTGAGTGGCCCATCTTGTTATATACTATCTTTGACTACACTAAAACAAAACCTAAAAGTGTTTTCTTCTCCACGAATCCTGGTTTCTCTCCAATCCCACTTTTGTTCACTTCGAAGACACGGTTTTATAAATTCAAAGTGGTGTGTGTGTGTGTGTGTGTGTGTGTGTGTGTGTGTGTGTGTGTGTGTGTGTGTGTGTGTGTGTGTGTGTGTATAATGTTATATGTATTTTCCTTTTAATGAACGAAGCTAAGAAAACTTGACAAAACAATAGTACATGGTATCTTGGGCACCAGTCTGGCAGTTCTAGCTTAATTTAGGCTCATAAGAGAGAGAGACAGAGACAGAGACAGAGGCAGAGAGACAGAGAGAGAGACAGAGACAGAGAGGGGAGAGAGAGAGAGAGAGAGAGAGAGAGGAAGAGATAGAGGAGGCCAGAAAGCACTACAGAGGGTGGGTGGTAAGAGTGACAGGGAAGGTGTCGTCGAAAGCGCCAAGAGTAGCCTAGTGGCATGGCTCTCCAAGCGCAAATGGCGCCATGGCGCCACCCTTTGAAATAGAGAAAGGATTTTCAAAAAAAAAGGGAATACGATGTTCCAAAACTTAACAAAATATCACAATATTTTTTTTCAAACCAATCTCTTATTCCTAAGTACGCCAGTTTTTAGTTAAGGTGTCTATAATTAGGCTAGTGGGAGGAGGGCGGGTAAGCCTCCCGTTGCCGATCGCAAGGGTCCCCTGAGAAGGCCTAGGTCTCCCTGCGTCTTTCGTTCCCTACGTCTGACGTCACCGAGGGCGCCGAACCCAGATCGGCTCAACCTGAACCAGTGTCTCTGCCTGAACCCATCTGGGTGTTCATTGTTTAGGTGTGACGTCTGGGCAAAATAATTCAAAATGATTTATAAACTATTTGATTCAATCAATTGAAAACAGGGTTTTCTTTCCAAGAATAGCAAAAAAGTTTCTTTAATACCCCATCCAGACGTTTGACGGAAGATAAAAGAGATATCACCAAGAACATAACTCAGCTAAAAATAC
>NW_004797425.1:620080-622040 GCF_000002075.1 Aplysia californica
GGGGGGGTCATTATGTCAAGACGCCCCGAGGGCAATAGTGCATGCGAGTTCTTGACTGAATGTGTGCTTTTCTGTTGATCAGTTGGAAGTTATTGTTTTGTGTGTGATTACGATGTGATGTGATTATGCGCATCATGAGCGCTGAACTCTCTCTCGATCTATATAAAAGATTGTACCAGCACTTATCTATTCTTCTCGCATGGAAGTAGGTGTCCCTATATCAGAATTAAAATTAAATGAACAGGCGTATATAGTAGGTCTACAGTTTATAGGCCTGTAATAAGTAAGCAATACTATTCGTTGTGATAAATTTGTTCTTGGCGCCACCTTTTCTCGAAGTGACGCCACACCCCTGTCTACATGTATCCACATTTAGATATGCCCTAGAAAGCTGGAAGCATAATTATCTCTGTGTCCTACAACTGTTTTGAGTAACTTGTGCGGTCGGTCGTTACATTCTCAGTATTAGTTATATAATGTTTTAGTTTTTGGTCATGCCTGTTTCATTTTTAATAATCAACACATTGTTGTATTTTACCACAAGTGTGAGCACTTTAAAGGCCTCTTTGCGCGGTAAAAGTCGATTAGAAGTAAGATAAGTTCTAAAAAGCTGGAAGCATCTGTATTTCTTTGTCCCCATACTGTATTGAGTGACTTGTGTGGTCGGTCGTTACACTCTCAGTAATGGTTATATAATCTATTAGTATTTGTCAATGCCTAGTTGTAATAACCAACACATTATCGTGATTTACCATTTAAGTATTAGCATTTTACAAGTTTCTTTGCATTGCAAAACTTTATCCAAACTTAGATATGCTCTTAAAAGCTGGAAGCAAAATCATTTCCGTGTCCCCCTACTGTTTTGAGTAACTTGTGCGGTCGGTCGTTACACGGTATCGGTTATAATCTATTAGTATTTGGCCATGTCTTGCTGTAATAACCAACACACTATTCTATTGTGGTATAGCATAGGTGGTTTCATTTTATAAGCTTCTATGCACTGCAGAATGCTATCCAAACTTAGATACTGGTTATAAAAAGCTGGAAGTATCTTTATTTCTTAGTGCCCCTACCGAATTGAGTAAACTGTGCGGTCGGCCGTTACACTCTCAGTATTAGTTATAATATTTTAGTATTTGTCCAGTGGGTGGTTGGCGGGTGCTCTGGTGTGGTTTGCTCCTTCTTTCCTATCAAACATCTATCGTCCTTATCTACCCTTCCTCTTTTTTATGTTTGTTACTCTCTTGTTAACACCTCTAATCTTCTGGCGCTCATATGACCTTATGCAGTTGCGAGCGCTGTAAAACCTCTACTTAAACAGTATTTGTCCATGCCTACTTGTAATACATGTAATCAACAAATTGTTGTGTTTTATCACAAGTGTTAGCACTCTAAAGGCTTCTTTCCACGGCAAAGGTCTTTTCAAAGTAAGATACGTTCTAAAAAGCTGGAAGCATCTGATTTCCTATGTCCCCTTACCGTATTGATTGATATTGTGGTCGGTCCTTACGCTTCCAGTAATTGTTATAATCTATTAGTATTTGCCTATTCTTATTTGTAATAACCAACACATTACTCTGTTTTACGATAAGTGTTAGCATTTTACATGCTTCTTTGCACGTCAAAACTCTATCCACACTTAGATATGCTGTGAAAATCTGGAAGTATCATAATTTCTGTGTCCTCCTACTGTTTTGAGTAACTTGAAAGGTCGGTCGTTACACTCTTCGTATCGGTTGTAATATATTAGTATTTGACCATGTCTAGCTGTAATAACCAACACACTATTGTGGTTTAGCATAGGTGGTGTCATTTTATAAGCTTCTTTGCACTGCAGAACGCTATCCAAACTTAGATACTGGTTATAAAAATCTGGAAGTAGCTTTATTTCTTAGCGCCCCTACCAAATTGAGTAAACTGTGCGGTCGGTCGTGACACGCTCAGAATTGGTTATAAGCTA
>NW_004797425.1:622140-623830 GCF_000002075.1 Aplysia californica
CAATAGTGCATGCGAGTTCTTGACTGAATGTGTGCTTTTCTGTTGATCAGTTGGAAGTTATTGTTTTGTGTGTGATTACGATGTGATGTGATTATGAGCATCTTGAGCGCTGAACTCTCTCTCGATCTATATAAAAGATTGTACCAGCACTTATCTATTCTTCTCGCATGGAAGTAGGTGTCCCTATATCAGAATTAAAATTAAATGAACAGGCGTATATAGTTGGTCTATAGTTTATAGGCCTGTAATATGTAGGCAATACTATTCGTTGTGATAAATTTGTTCTTGGCGCCACCTTTTCTGGAAGTGACGCCACGCCCCTGAGCCTACCGTAGGCCTACTTAATGTATTCATGGGTCAAAGTCAAAGTTTCAGCCAATCGTAGCCCGGTTTACGCCCTGCGTGTAGTCGCATGTGTGAATATGTCTAGATCTAATATCTAGATCAAGATAAAAAATCATGAAAGTGAAAGTATTGAAAGTAGATTTCTCCTGCAGTGTATTTAGCGTGCACGCCAAAGGATGAGTGTGTTTTGTGCACAGAGTCTAGATGAGATCTAGAATCTATATCTAAATCGAGATCAAGAAGAATCATGAAATGAAAGTAGAATCTAGATTTGTGATATTTCGATAACCTATTGAATATTGAAAGTGGATTTTTCTTGCTTTATAGATTCTAAGATCTTGATCTAGGCTAGATCTATATGTGAATCTTAGATGGAGATCAAGAATGATAAAAGTACATATATTGAACGTGGATTTTTCCCTGTTGTGAATAGATCTAGAGTCTAGAACTAGGCTGTCGGTGAATCTATATCGAGATCAAGAATCATGAAAGTATTCTTGAAAGTGGATTTATTTCTGCTGTGAATAGATCTAGAAATTTAGGCCATCTGTGACGCCTGTCGGTTGTTTAAAATGTGAATTTCTAAACTTTGATATCTCTATGGGCCTAGGCCCCTTCTTTCTATTATTGGCCTATGTCTTTATAATCTTTCGAGATCTAGGCTAGATCCAGAATCTAGACTGGGTTCTTCTAGGAAGCAACAATAGGCGTGTAGACCTAACTCTTTTTTTAAAAAGTGATTGAGCTGGAACTTTAGGAAAAAAGGCAACGCCTTCGAAGAGGGGGAAGAAGTCTTACCCCTAGAGGTAGTCAACATTGGCTGCTACATGGATAAATTCAAGGTAAAATATTTATGTTTTGTTTCTTTCCTGTTTTCAGTCTTTTTCCTCTTAACTTTACTCATACTTCTTCACTATTATTCCGTTTGTAGAACGGGTACTTTTACTAGTAATAATAATAATAATGATAATAATAAAAATAATAAAAATAACTAATAATAATAATATTAAATAATAATAATCGGTGCCCACGTCCCTTGTCACTCATTGGAGCAGAGGAAGATAGGACTAACGCTAACATTACTTAAACACAATCCCACATCATCACTCATCACCACCATTATTTAAAAAATCATCATTGTTCTCAGATCAATGACGAACAATGCATCTGTACTCCTTGAATCTCTATCTGTAACTTGTCTATCTAAGTATGCACGTAATACACTTTTGGACACTATCATACGCACTTTTTTCTACTAATCAGATGTCGTCAAGCCCATATAAATTGGTAAGGGATAATAATAATTAATAATAATAATAATAATAATAATAATAATAATAATATA
>NW_004797425.1:623930-627075 GCF_000002075.1 Aplysia californica
TACCAAATTGAGTAAACTGTGCGGTCGGTCGTGACACGCTCAGAATTGGTTATAAGCTATTAGTTTTTGTGCATGCCTTGTTGTAATGATCAACACATTTTTGTGTTCTACCATAAGTATTAGCATTTTGCAAGTTTCTTTGCACAATAAAACTCTATATACAAACTTAGATAATATGTTTTAAAAAGCTGGAAGCATCATTATTTCTTTGTCCCCCTAAGGTATTGAATAATTTGTGCGGTCGGTCGTTACACTCTCAAGATTAGTTATAATATTTCATTGTTTGTCCATGCCTGTTTGTAATAATCAACAGATTGCTGTGTTTTATCACAAGTGTTGGCACCTTAAAGGCTTCTTTTCACGGCAAAAGTCTATTCAAAGCTAGATAAGTTCTAAAAAGCTTAAATCATCTGTATTTCTTTGTCCCCCTACTGTATTGAGTAACTTGTGTGGTCGGTCGTTACACTCACAGTAATGGTTATAATCTGGTTCCATACCTAGTTGTAATAAACAACACATAATCGTGATGCACTATATGCATTAGCATTATACAAGTTTCTTTGCATGGCAAAACTCTATCTACACTTAGATATGCTCTGAAAATCTGGAAGCATTATTATTTCTGTGTCCTCCTACTGTTTTGAGTAACTTGTGCGGTCGGTCGTTACACTCTTCGTATCGGTTATAATCTATTTGTATTTGGCCACGTCTTGCTGTAATAACCAACACACTATTGTGGTTTAGCATAGGTAGTTTCAATTTATAAGCTTCCTTTCACTGCTGAATGCTATCCAAACTTAGATACTGGTTATAAAAAATCTGGAAGTAGCTTTATTTCTTAGCGCCCCTACCAAATTGAGTAAACTGTGCGGTCGGTCGTGACACGCTCAGAATTGGTTATAAGCTATTAGTTTTTGTGCATGCCTTGTTGTAATGATCAACACATTTTTGTGTTCTACCATAAGTATTAGCATTTTGCAAGTTTCTTTGCACAATAAAACTCTATATACAAACGTAAATAATATGTTTTAAAAAGCTGGAAGCGTCATTATTTCTTTGTCCCCCCTAAGGCATTGAATAATTTGTGCGGTCGGTCGTTACACTCTCAAGATTAGTTATAATATTTCATTGTTTGTCCATGCCTGTTTGTAATAATTAACAGATTGCTGTGTTTTATCACAAGTGTTGGCACCTTAATGGCTTCTTTTCACGGCAAAAGTCTATTCAAAGCTAGATAAGTTCTAAAAAGCTTAAATCATCTGTATTTCTTTGTCCCCCTACTGTATTGAGTAACTTGTGTGGTCGGTCGTTACACTCACAGTAATGGTTATAATCTGGTTCCATACCTAGTTGTAATAAACAACACATAATCGTGATGCACTATATGTATTAGCATTATACAAGTTTCTTTGCATGGCAAAACTCTATCCAAACTTAGATTTGCTCTTAAAAGCTGGAAGCATCATTATTTTTGTGTCCTCCAAACTGTTTTGAGTAACTTGTACAGTCAGTCGTTATACTCTTGGTATCGGTTATAATGTATTAGTATTTGGCCATGCCTTGCTGTAATAACCAACACACTATTGTGCTTTAGCATAGGTAGTTTCATTTTATAAGCTTCCCTGCACTGCAGAATGCTATCCAAACTTAGGTACTGGTTATAAAAAGCTGGAAGTATCTTTAATTCTTAGTGCCCCTACCGAATTGAGTAAACTCTGCGGTCGGTCATTACACTCTCAGTAATGGTTACAATATATCTGTATTTGTTCATGCCTTGTTGTAGTAATCAACACATTGTTGTGTATTACCACAAGTGTTAGCTCTTTAAATGCTTTTTTTGCACGGCAAAAGTCTATTCAAAGTAATATAAGTTATAAAAAGCTGAAGGCATCTGCTCTTCTTTGTCCCCTTACTGTATTGAGTGATTTTGTGGTCTGTCGTTCCACTGTCGGTAATGGTTTCTATTAGTATTTGTCCATTCTCATTTGTAATAACCAACACATTACTGTGTTTTACCACAAGTGTTAGCATTTTATAGGCTTCTTTGCACGTCAAAACTCTATCTACACTTAGATATGCTCTGAAAATCTGGAAGCATTATTATATCTGTGTCCTCCTACTGTTTTGAGTAACTTGTGCGGTCGGTCGTTACACTCTTCGTATCGGTTATAATCTATTTGTATTTGGCCACGTCTTGCTGTAATAACCAACACACTATTGTGGTTTAGCATAGGTAGTTTCAATTTATAAGCTTCCTTTCACTGCTGAATGCTATCCAAACTTAGATACTGGTTATAAAAAATCTGGAAGTAGCTTTATTTCTTAGCGCCCCTACCAAATTGAGTAAACTGTGCGGTCGGTCGTGACACGCTCAGAATTGGTTATAAGCTATTAGTTTTTGTGCATGCCTTGTTGTAATGATCAACACATTTTTGTGTTCTACCATAAGTATTAGCATTTTGCAAGTTCCTTTGCATGGCAAAACTCTATCCAAATTGAGATAATATATTTTAAAAAGCTGGAAGCATCGCTATTTCTTTGTCCTCCTAAGGCATTGAGTAATTTGTGCGGTCGATCGTGACACTTTCAGTGTTAGTTATAATCTATTCGTTTTTATCAATATCTATTTGCAATAATCAACACATTGGTATGTTGTTGTTTTTACCACAAGTGTTAGCATTTAAAAGGCTTCTTTGGACAGCAAAGTCTATTCAAAGTTAGATAAGTTCTAAAAAGTTGGCTGGAAGCATCTGTGTTTCTTTGTCCCCTTACTGTATCGAATGACTTGTGTGATCGATTGTTACACTCTCAGTAATGGTTATAATCTTTATGTCTGCGTGTCGGTATGTCTTTATGTCTGTTAGTCTGTCTGTCAGTCTGTTATTCTGTCTGTCTGTTTGTATGTATGTATGTGTGTATGTCTGTCTATCTGTATTCACGAATGCATGTTTTGTACGTATGTATGTATGTATGTATGTATGTATGTATGTATGTATGTATGTATGTATGTATGTATGTATGTATGTATGTATGTATGTATGTATGTATGTATGTATGTATGTATGTATGTATGTATGTATGTATGTATGTATGTATGTGTGTGTGTGTGTGTGTGTGTATGTATGTATGTATGTATGTATGTGTG
>NW_004797425.1:627175-629501 GCF_000002075.1 Aplysia californica
CCCCCCCACCCGCAATCTCTTGATTACGAGTTTGGTAGCCTAACCATTAGTCTAACAACATCACCTGTCTCTTCTCTCTTTCGCTTTCCCTTTTTGAGAAAAACAAAAAAGACAAAACAACAACATCAACAACAACAACAACAACAACAACAACAACAACACCTCAACAAACTCGTCACTTACCTTGCGTTTGGCAAATGCTTCCATAACTGTAACATTGATGCGGTGTCTAATGAGCGCTTCCTCTGGGTCGCTTCCCGCAAAGACCTGGGGCAGGCCCAGTTCTTCCAGAACCTTCTGACGGTCCCTGAGCAGCGTCTCAGCTTTGATGACGTACGTTGGTTTCAACTGACATGGATCACACAGTCGGTGGTAGCTGTCGAAGTCCGCCTGGAATACGATGCAGAGTAATCAAATTACTTAAAATTCCTTAAAGTGAAATATAAGGGGGAAAAACTTGCAAATTTGCCGTATCGAATATTGTAAGAGGTCCACTGAGGTTTGAAGCACATGCAAAGATTGAAACCTGCACAGATTAGTAAGGGTAAACACACAACAACAAAATAAGTAAATAATACAACTAGACTAGATCTAAGCCTTCTTCCTCTTCGAACTAGAGTCGTTACCCGAAAGTCAGTTTCTTTAGTTCTTCATCATTTGTCCTATGGACTTTATGTACTAGTTGTGTCTGATCATGTGAGGTTGAACAGTATTGTGGGAAGCAGGGGGTTTTAGTCAGAGACAGAAAGAGCAGCTTCCCCAGAGATAAAAGATCATACATAAATAAAGCAAAAGGTTCTCTCCATTCTTAAAGTTGGGTTTAATTTTTTTGTTATGAAAGGGACACGGGGTGTTCTTTTGTTGTATTTTTTGTCCTTTCTTTTTTTAAGGGGGGGGGGGGGGGTGCTTATCTCATTGTTATTTAAAAAAAATAAAATAGGTTTTAAGAATGGGGCTAGCGGTAGCTTTTTACTTGTCCTTAGCCTAGTGCATCAAAGATTTTATCTCTCTTTCTATTTAGAGTAAAGAGACCGGTGTCTGTGATTTGCACACAGGTGACCTGAGTTCGACTCCTGTATGGGGAGAATTTTGATCGAGTATGTTGATCTTTCTCCTGGGACGTTTTATCCATTTTAGCTCGGGTTGGCCCTGATAGGCAGGGTCGGAGTCTGCCTCCTAAATATTCTGAATTGTGTGGATGGGGTCGTAAAAACAGTCTCTTCATGACAGAAAAGGAGAAAAATGTTTCTCACCTCATACGACGCGAGTATATAGTCTACAAATTCAGCAAAAGTGGCGTCCATTCCGCACAACTTGGATTTTGTAGGTGTTCTAACTATTTGATCAAATCCACGGTTTTTCTCAATTTTGACACCCACAGAGTTCCATAGGTCCGGTAGCATTAAAGTATGCAAGAAAGTGCTCCAAAGTCTGGTGTATGGATCCCGGACAGACAAGAAAATCCTGAGAATAAAGGGAAAAAATAAGATTATGAAAACAAAAATCTCGACCATCATCTTTTTCCTGCCAATTTATGTTCCACACACAAACTATCATTAATGAAACGTCATGCCCTCTTTTGCAAGTTTGCGAGGGCATGTAATTATGAAAGAGAATATTGAACACTCTTATTTCATGTTCATTGTAAAGCTGAAGGAAACTCGTGACCTTTCAGCTTTACTTTTTACTTTAACTTTTTCATCCTCTGTTGCCGTTAAGCGTAGAGGGGAGATTCAGTTTTCTATGGTAAGCCAAATCTTCGGTTCTTTTAATCGGGAAGCTATATTTTCTAAGGGTTTCCTTGACTCCCTCTATCCCTATTTCGAACGGTCTTTTTACACCCAACGGCGAAAAGCCTAACCATTACCCGAGACGCTGGCATAGCATTATATACACGGAATACCACTTCATTATCAAAATGTATTGCTGACTCGAGCTCGGAAGTACTTGATAAGTCACGCAAACCTTGATGATAAGAAACGTGTCCGTTCTTCAGCTGGAAGTCTTGCCCAATAGAGTTTCTTGGTCCTGGCAAAACGTCTAGACAGAACCTGTAAAAAACACGAGAGCGACGAATAAGCACCAGTGCTCGTTGGTAGAAAATTGAAAGCCATATCATATAAGATACATCTCCTTCTCTACTTCTTGTTTTCATTTGTTTTGCTCATTTTAGTTTAAATATCGCGGAAACACTCAACTTAAAACTGGATTAAAAACAAACAAATAGAGCAAATAGCATCCAAATATGCCACCGAATGAATACTTGGCCACATACACACACAAGCGATCGCGCGCACACACACACACACACACACACACACACACA
>NW_004797425.1:629601-632413 GCF_000002075.1 Aplysia californica
TGTATGTATGTATGTATGTATGTATGTATGTATGTATGTATGTATGTATGTATGTGTGTGTGTGTGTGTGTGTGTGTGTGTGTGTGTGTGTGTGTATGTATGTATGTATGTATGTATGTGTGTGTGTGTGTGTGTGTGTGTGTGTGTGTGTGTGTATGTATGTATGTATGTATGCATGCATGTATTTATGTATACATTTATGTATGTTTGTACGCATGTATGCTTGTATGCATGCATGTATGCTTGTATGCATGCATGTATGCTTATCTATCTATCTATCTATCTATCTATCTATCTATCTATCTATCTATCTATCTATCTATCTATCTATCTATCTTTTTCTGTCACGCACACGTGCGCGTGCTCGCGTTCGCGCGCGCGCGCGCACACACACACACACACACACACACACACACACACACACACACACACACACACAAAACCACTCGGTTGAGTGCCAGCAGCACGTCACCAAACAAAGCCTTCCTCGTTGACTTCCGAACACGATATTGCGATCACAGACCTAGTTTTGTGCTCATTGAGTAGCCTAAGCGACACAGTTTCCTGAGACAAAGCAGACACCCCCATCCTCCCTCACACTTTTTTTGTTTTTTAACCGTCACCCCACCCCGTCCCCCCTCACCCCCACAAACATTCACTCACTCACGTACACATACAGCCTTGCCAACTCTACTGGGACTACACTATAATAATGATATCATCTGTTGCTGCCATAAAATCAGTTCTGGTCAAAATTAAAGGACGACGGACAGTCACCCGGGCAACATTTAACCTCGACGGACATGAATAACCACAGTCACATTCTGCAAATCCTGTGCCATTACCCATTGCTAATGCATTTGTTTAGGTTGGTGCGGATTCAACATCTCTTTTGAGCAGGCAAGAGTTAATATTATTAATCTGAGACCTCAGAACCCAACAAGATAAAACCAAGTAGGCAATGGCTTGAGGCCACGCTCAGATGCCGTAAGGATACCTATCATAGAATAAAATGTGTCAATACAGTGGGGGCGGGGAGGGGGGGCGGTATGGTCGTGTCTGGACGTAATGCTCTGGGAGCTCCCAAATATTTTGTTTCATTACCTCCTGTTATCTTGGTGTCCTAACTGTACGCAGCATCCGGCGCCTGTGGTGCAATGGTTGAGTTGTGGCCGTCGCACATAAAAGACGTGCCTACTACTGCCTGCTGCCTACAATTCCGTGGAGGGCTATAATTTTATCGAGTATCACTATCTTTCCGTTGGAATGCAAAATCTGCAGATTCGCACACTGAATTCTTATACATATGGTTGTTTTTGGTACCTCGGGGGAAGTAAGAGAAATACGTTGTTCCCTAAACATACATACCGGGTAGCAAAAATGAATATAAGCTAGACCTGAAGATATTAATTTCAAACTAAAGCGATCATATTTTGCGCTTGTTTTCAACTAGTCTCTAAGAAGACAGTAACCCTGATCTAGACTATGTTGATTGGTGCAGAAAACACGAACACTTCTTTTAAAATAAAAATACAATAACTCTAAGCAAAATTTCCATCAACTTACTCCCTCAACAATGTATACTCCTGTGCAGTTGTTAAAGACTTTTGATTTGGCTAGCAATATACGACTGTAGAGTTAAGGCTTTGTTGTTCAGTTTCATGTTCTCCGAAGATATAGACCTAAGCACTTTGACAATTGTACGACAAAAGAGACCACGACGCAATCAGGTGAAGAGGTGAAGAGTCGGCCAAGGACAGAAGTATTGAAAAGATGAAAGGGGCGAACCCTGAGTTAGGATATTGTAGGTCGCCTTTAAAGCTTGTCCCAACTTTCTTCTGAGTCAAGTGGCCATCGAAAGAAGAAAATTTATTACCTTGTCTTATCATCCTATCAGTATACTACGTAACACGATTGGGGGGGGGGGGGCAGTGAGCTCGACTGAGTCAGCGATGGAAGCTAGGACATCTTCCAGTGACACGCAATCTAAGAACAAACAGTGTAAAGTGCTGTCGAAGAAATAGGTCATTGATCGGAAGATCTCCTGGATTTTGCCGTGACCAGAGAGACAGTCTGGCACGTGTGTGTTGCACGCGAGCAACTATCTGAGTCTTTTTTTTTTGGTACAGGCTGTCCAGAAATGAGGGCCATTTTAAAGCGTAATAAACTCTGTCATTTCTAAACAAATTTCAACAAAATTTTGAACAAATGAATTTACACCAAGTTAAATTAAACGTCAAGTTTTTAAATGTAAAGAAAATCAATTAACGTGTTCGAGAACTATCAAGTTTTAAAAATTTAAACCACAATTGGGTAAAACGAAAAATGTTACATACTGATACTGTAGTGGCTTAACAGGTTTCCAATTTGACAAGTTTATGGAGGCTCATGTTTTGACACAGAGTCTGGTCGAACATTGTCTTGTTTCACAGCCCCCGGGTCTGATTAAATAAGTGTAGTAGGGATAATAAATTATAAGGACAGGATGCAATATCATATCAGACAGCGTTACCTCATAAACAATATGTCTAATCGGGAACGAACTCATGTCTTCTGCGTGCAGTTGCTAAGACCCTAACCGCTACTCCAGAGTAGCTGGTCCCCGAGGTCCAATGACTTTGGGATATTTAGCAGTGAACAGGGTATGGGAGGGAAGATTTGAGGTTCACATTTGTAGCAACCTGATCTAAGTGTGGATAGTTTCTAAACAGAAAAGTTTACCGCGCGGAGAAACAAAAGACGATAAAACATGCCTCTCTCTCTGTATGTCTCTCTTTTTCTTTCTACCTGTCTCTCTCTCTCTCTCTCTCTC
>NW_004797425.1:632513-633655 GCF_000002075.1 Aplysia californica
TTCTTCTTCTTCTTCTTCTTCTTCTTCTTCTTCTTCTTCTTCTTCTTCTTCTTGAAAGTGGCACTGCAGAGAATCGTTCTTCAGAAATGTTTAAAAATATTTTTACCGGCGTCTGTGGTGTAGAGGTTAGGCGTTTAGCTATTGCACGTAGAAAACGTAAGCTCTATTCCAGTGCGGTGAAGATTTCTTTTTTTAATTACCTATCTCCGTCTGTCTGCTGGGACGTTGTATCCTTCTCAGCCCAGGGTGGCCCTGAATGTCACGGTCTAAATCATCTAAATTGTATCAATTTGGACATCAGTCATCTATACTTACAATGTACATTATTACATGCAGCATTTTCGAAGTTAATTCTGGAGAAATCATTACAAAACAGAAACGGAATCTAAAGTATCGTGGTCCTTTCGGAGATGGACGTTTAACTCGTAAGTCCCACCTCAAAATAACCTAACAGTGTTGATAGAGGCGTTAAACCTATACAATTTCACCGTTTTAAAAATATGGTATCGTGTGATTTTAAAACAGATTTCTCTTCTTTGTGAGTTCACTTCCAGGACTCAAATGCATTGTGTTTAGCCAACATTAGGGCTTCTGTTCTATTCGTTATGCGTTATTGTTTAAGTTTTGCCCTCTACTTGTGCCAGAGCAGCCTCACCTGGGTATCGCACAGTATGTCAGATTGTTCTTGTTGAGCACAGTGTGGATTAACCCTGGGGCCAGACCAGGTTCTGAGCACGTGCTTTGGATGAGGGACAGTCGCTCCTCCTGGTCCTCCTCGAACGTCTTAACCCGGGGTGGTGGAGACTTGGGGGGGGGGGAGGAATCACGAGAAAATATCTCTGATATGGGCAGTTCACATGTCATACGTGCAGACAGTTCGATACTTTAGAATTACAAAGTTTTATCTGCCCAGTGCCTAGTTTTGAGAAATTTGACCTGAAAGATTTTGAGTTTCACAACGTGTCAAGCTTTTCGAATGCAATTCTTTGAATATCTTGATAACGACTCCCAATAAACGTACGATTTTAATAGAACAAATAGAAGATTTGGTTGTTTTTGTTGTTGTTGTTTTTTTTTACCTCATTAGAACTCAATATGACCAAATATGTCACTTAAAACTTTGCATTTCGAAAGTAACGGGG
>NW_004797425.1:633755-636867 GCF_000002075.1 Aplysia californica
TCTCTCAGTGGGTGGTTGGCGGGTGCTCTGGTGTGGTTTGCTTCTTTTTTCCTATCAAACATCTATTGTCCTTATCTCCCCTTCTTCTTTTTTACACACAAACACACACATACACACTTACAGACAATATTAAAACACACTTAAAGAAACATTTAAACTCTCCCCCCCCCCCCCCCTCTCTCTCTCTCACACACACACACACAAATACAGAGATGCGTGCATACATATTCCCACAGGAAGTCCTTTTAGATTTTAAAGACTATAGTATGGTAGCCTTCCTTTCCATCGCCACTGAAACATTTTATAAGAAATAATCGTCAACGTATGACCCAAGACAACCTTATTATTCTAACAGTTACAATCCATCACGTTCATTAGACCTTCGACCCTACCGCGATTGTCTACAATATCCTTGTGGGCACATCCCACGATAAAGGACTGCATGATAGTGACTCAATACCCGAGCTCAAATTAGAATTCCAAGAACAACCCCCTGAATTGCTTACATTATTCATGTACTTTGTTTTTCGTATCCACGCATGTTTATGTAAACGTACATTTTCAGCTTTTTAAAAAAAAAGGAAAATTGTCCTGTGTCAGTCTTTATTTTTGACGCAGAACGAGGTAACCGGTACACTTTTTTAAACCAGTGCGTAAAGTTTAGACTTGTCGTTGTCCTGGAAGAAGAAATGACTTTCATATCTATGTTCTATGTGTCAAATTAATTACATTTTAGTGGGTGTTCCCGTCTTTCATCTGGGATTTTGTATCGCCCTCAGCCTGGGTAGGCCTTCGCAGGCAGGGTTGAAGCAACCCATCTCCTAAATTATCGAAATTATGGGGCCGTAAAGCATGTACTCTAACAACAGAACCTTCTCTAACGGCCACATGTATGATAAGACAATCACCTGTACAAAAAGCCACTTCCCATTTCCTCCCTGGCGTACTTTTCACACTATGTAAGATGGTCACCTCGTCTAAGACGGCCACAATTCTCCGCAATAATGATTGACCGTCTTAGACAGTGTCGACCGTATTTACAACCAATACCATATCAAAGGGGAACCAATTAATCAACAGATTATGGTACTAAAAAGGAAGAATGCCAGAAAAAAAAAATATACGTAACACCAAAACAAAACTCCTACAATGCAAGGTGCTACAAAAAGTAGAATACTTTATTGTCTCAATGACTCTCTAGACAGTTGTAGACGTCAGTATGATAAAGGCCTACTTTTCTGATTACGTATAAAGAATTAAAAGCAATGTGAATAGCATACCGAGAGCCCTAAATGACGAAATAAGACCAGAGATGAATAATAACGATAATAATAATGATAATAATGATAGTAATAATAATGATGAATATATTAATAATAAGAAGAAGAAGAAAAAGAAGAAAAAGAAAAAGAAGAAGAAGAAGAAGAAAAATAGTAATATTTAATTCAAACAAAATAATACTATTATTGTTAACTAAACTTAGAACAGTTTTCGTCAAAGACCCTAAGTCTTCGTATTTTTGGAACGATTTCAGAAGTTTTATTGTAACGCATGGTTCTGAGCCCATCGCGTAAGTTTTCTGCCAACTGAGGCCTAAATGCCATGTGACCTGACCCAATACTTCACCGACAACCATTTGACATTTGCCGCTAAGCGAGGTACAAAATGTTGCCTTAGAATTACATGTACAAAGTTTTGTCTGCTGATCAATACTCTGTTTTGAGAAATTTGATATCAAGTTTTAAGTTTCACAAGATATCAAACTTTTTCTAATATAATTCTTTGAATATCTTGAAGACGGTTCCAAATAATCATACGATTTTGACAGGGCAGATAGAACATTTGGTTTCTGATCCCTCAGTCTCAGTAACTAAAAACGGTCAAAAATGTCACATAAAACTTTGTAATGCTACGGTAGTGAAAAGCTGAAATTTCATTGTTGTTAATGTAGGTGTTTTACGCCCCAATCGACACAATTTAGATCATTATTGGGAGGCAGGTTCCCAACTCTGCCTGTTGAGATCAACCCGGGCTGAGAGGAATACAACATCCCAGCAGAAAGACTGCGATTCTCGATTTAAAAAAAAATATATATCCCACTCGGGAATCGAACGTCTCCTGCGTACGGCAGCGAAGCTCCTAACCGCTACACCATAGGCGCCGTAAAGTTGGCTCAAATTTAATGATTTAGTGCTCGCTTAACTTAAGCGGAAAAAAGTAAGACCTCATAATTTAGGGCGACTTGATAAGAAAGAACAGGTTATCGGAAGCAGGCGAATGGTTACCATCTATACGTTCTCTGACCGTTTACCATTCATCGAGAAGTCCGCGGTTCAGGATTTGAACTGTGAACCCGTTTCGTAGTCAGTTGAGTGGCGTTTTCGATGAATGAGCAGTTGGTCAATTAATACCAGGGTTCACCCTTTTGCTCAACAGAACTACATAGGAGTGTCTTAGCACCCTGCTGGACTTCTTTTACACTTCTCCATTTAAGGTTCCCAGTTTTCGTTCTTTATCCTGAATGGGCAAGCAAAAAATTAATCTGACCTTCAGATGACGAGAATGGTACTTAATTATTATAGTTTATTCTTTAAATTTGATGTTTCTACAATGTTTCGAACTGGAAAAATACACAAATGCATAACATACTACCTTTGCGTCATTTTGTGAGAGCAAAGATGCTTTAAACTATAATAGTATATCATGATTTAAGAAATAGTATATATTCTGTTAATGTGCAATATACCTAAACTGTCGAGACAGGGAAAGAGTTAATCTTTATACTTTTTCATCAAGAGAAAAGGGCACGAAAGTTATCATTCATTTCCTGTTACATTAAGCCTTACTCTTAATCAATGCAACTTTATACATTGGAAAACAAATCGGGTTCACTATTGCACAGAGTGGTCTTAACATAATATTGTACTGTCACTGGGCGCTTACAAAAATAAATGATATGCTCATATAGTTTTAGGGCTTAAAACTTTTCTTTTCTTCTAAAAACATGCCTTCCATTCTGTTAGGCAGGTTTGCTTTGAGACATAACTGCTTGCCTATGGGGTTTTTTTTTATTAGTCAAATTACTTTTAAGCTACCTCTCCAACCCCCCCCC
>NW_004797425.1:637059-638491 GCF_000002075.1 Aplysia californica
AGAGAGAGAGAGAGAGAGAGAGAGAGAGAGAGATGACAAGTCAACCTTGGTTGTGCTGTAACAAATAGAAAAATTAATACAAATCGTTATCGGCAACTGGCTCGCATTATTTGCATTGCTTGGGAAAACCTCTGTTTTGGAACCAAGCAATTTGAAATTCTGTTTTTAACTTTACTTTACAGTATAACATACAGTAATCAGTGATCGATACAGAGATTCTCAGTATCACCACTGCCTTTTCCTCAGCTACCAGCCAGAAGAGACAGGCTTAGGGTGAGGCCACATTACAAGCGAAAGCTGAAGCTAGCGTGAAACTAGCGTGAAACTAGCGATGCGCGATAAACTTGGGGGGTGGGGGGGGGATGGCGTCGGAAGCCCTGTGGTTAAGCTACCGGACTCGTAATCGTAAGATTGGGGGTTCGGGGGTTCGAGCCTCAGCTCGGTCCGACGTTGTGTCCTTGGGAAAGGCATTTTACACGGACTTCCCATTTGGCTCGGTCCTATCGGAGACGGACGTTAAACTAGGAGGTCTCGCCCCTTAAACAGCCTAATAGTGATAATAGGGGCATTGAACCCATGTCATTTATACCAAACTTGGGGGTGGCCATACTATGAGCTGCTTTTCTCAAACCAGAAATAAGCTGCAAGCAAGTGGGAAAATGCTGAGGTGAAAACTGGGATGTTGACAGGCTCGTGGGTCAGAAACACGATTCAAGAGACGGGGTGAGAAATTTTCGAGACTTACGTGAACATATGGAGACGTCTGTACAGCCGGGGGATGAAACCTACGAGCACTGAAATGTGGGGGCAGGGTGATGTCGCTGTCTCAAATTAAGCCAGGCCCAGCGAGAAGTCAGAAGAAACATTGCAAAGTATAGCTAGTCTGGCTCAATGCTAGCGAGTCTCGTGCAGGAACCGCTCATGGTACGGCCATTTAATCCAATCTGTACGTCGTGTTTTGCTATCGTATCCATACGACGTGGGGAACTCTGTGCCACCACTTTCAAAGAGGAAATTTACTCGTTAATACGATCCGTACGCTTTGCACAGCAGTCTGCCAAAATGATTTTTTGGAGAAATACTGAAAGTTTCAAAGATTTTCCAACTAGAAGTATTCAAAAATGTGAAGAATACAACCCCGGGGCTACGAAATGACCCACGGGCGTTCGGATAGGGTTAAACAGAAACATCTGTTATTATTTCCTCTCGTTCCTGCCCAGCCCCGCTCTCTCGCTTGTAATGTGACCTCACCCTTAGCCTTGGCCTGATGATACAACCAGTTAACTTAGGGGGAACTCGTCATGGCCCTGTGAAACTTGCGGACCTTATTATGAAGAATGGGCTACGTGAGTGTGAGACGGGGAAAGAACTATCAATAAAGTAGTAGTAGTAGTAGTAGTAGTAGTAGTAGTAGTAGTAGTAGTAGTAGTAG
>NW_004797425.1:640791-642594 GCF_000002075.1 Aplysia californica
ATATATATACACATACACATACGCACATATACACATACATGCACAAAAACACACTCACACATAATATTACCACACACACACACACACACACACACACACACACACATACACACACATGCATGAGTGCATAAACGGGCGTGTGCTTGCAAGCACAGAGAGCACACACAAATACATACACATATTCGTAAATAAAATACACATCATGCACAAACTAACGTATACACAGACATTGCACTCACTTTTATTCATCTAAACCCGATAACAAATAGCTTTCTAAGCAGTCAATAGTATATTCAGCTGACGGAAATGTATGCGTAGGACCAGGGTTTTTTACGCTTTTTTTCTACTTTACATGTAATAGTCTTTTTAGAGTGGGCATAATAATTTATGTTTTATTTATTCTGGGTTATATCTTTAAGTATATCTACAAAAATGTAAGTTGAAAACCAGAAAACGATTACTTTGTAATTTCTTTAAAATCTTTAACATTTCAATTCTTTTGATCCTTAGAAATAATTTATGAATATCTAGGCCTATTTCATTTCATTTCATTTTTCTTTACTTGTGTGTGTGGGTGGGTGGGGGTGGGGGGTTAACTCAGTTAGTTGATGAGGGTTCAAATGACCGTGTAAAAGATGCAACGTTATGTGATTAAGGGTGTACGCGCACGCGCACGCGCGCGCGTGTGTGTATGTGTGTCTGTGTGTGCACGTGTGTGTGTATGACTGTGTACGTGCGCTCGCGTTCACGAATATGTGCACACACGTCTGTAAAGGTATGAACATGTACAGAGAGAGAGAGAGAGAGAGAGAGAGAGAGAGAGAGAGAGAGAGAGAGAAAGAGAGAGAAAGAGAGAGAAAGAGAGAGAGAGAGAGAAGAAGGGTAGACAGAAGGGGAGGGAAGGCGAAAGAGGGGGGAAGGGATAAGAGAGAGGGAAAAACAAGATAAAAGCCAGAAGAGCAAGAGCAAGAACAAGAACAAGAACAAGAACAAGATCTTAATTGGTTGTAATGATAATAATTGTGACATCTAGCACTAGACCTTCTGGAAGGATCCACAGATGTGAAACAACAGCCCGCACGGGCCGTGGCCACACTGCTCTGTGACCGGGTGTCTCACCTATCCAAAGCAGTGGAACCGGTTCCCCCTGAGTGGACCAACTGCTACAACAAATTGTTCCGCAAAGCAAACTGAGAAAGGAGAGCTTGCAGACCGATGTCTTTCTACTTTCTGCCCCGCAGTTCACTGGGGCCAGGCCTGGGAATACTTGTCCACCCAACCTTACAATTCGATGTCTGGGTGGGACACGTCCTCTCCGACTCGCCAAAAATACTGGTTTTACCTGTGGGTAGTACAAGTTACGATGTGTTGAGTTTCCTGTTGATAGAACAAAGCGTGGGGCTTGAGCTGGAGTTGGGGAGGGGGGATGGTGGTAGGGAGGTGAAACAGGGGAGTTTTATAGTCTTTGGGTAGATTTATTTTTTTACTGCCGTCTGTGGACAGACGAAAAGTGTTAGCTTTTTCAGCGCGTGGTCACTGGTGTTGTAAGTTTTTTTTGTTTTTTTTGTTCATGTGTGTGAGGTCTTATTTATTTGTGCTTGTATGGCGTGCTATGTGCTCAGGTGTCGTTTATGTCAGTTTATGTGGGCATTTTTATCATGACGTGTGTGCCTTTGTACGTTTGTGTAACTGTTTGTGTATGATCAGCGTGTTGGTGAAGATTGTGTGTGTATATGCGTATGCTGTGTGTGTGTGTGCGTGTGTGTGTCTGTGAGTGAGTGTGTGTGTGTGTGTGTGTGTGTG
>NW_004797425.1:645100-646280 GCF_000002075.1 Aplysia californica
ATCCCATTTACTCTGCCCTTGATTATCTTCAGCCTAAGATAGCTTAATTGTGCACGCCCACTTTTTTGACCCACCAGCCGCCCCTGCGTACAATGACTATTGACCAACCGTAGACTGTCTTACACTGAGCTCCTGAATTGCCCCAAGTCAAGTGGGTGGTAAACCAAAAAACATACTCGAACAATTCAAGCTTGAAAACTCCCCGCTAGCTGTTTGAACCAAGGCCGCTCACAATAGCTCAACATGGTACCAACTAATAATAGTGCACCACTGCTCTCGGTGATTTACGAGGGGTGATGTTGAGGACAAGTTGCTTCACTCGACTGAACAGACGAAATGGGTCTGCCTCGTGCCTATATTTCAGACCAGGGGAAGTCTGTATGTCCTCCAAATGCTGTCTTAATTAAGCAGTGGGATGATATTGGTTTTATATTCAAACGAGTTGTCTCAACATTCTTCCATTATGTTTATATTTAAATTCATTGCGTAAAGTACCAGTATGACTATTAGTCTTCGCTAGCACAGAACGGTGGGCATTTTAACGTCCTATCAAAACGTCGTTAAAGTATAATAGTTTGTATAATAATAATATGACGTATATCTCCTCGATCTCTAAATTTCTCTTAGCGCTAAATGTTCCTTACCGTGTCAATGCCAAGGCAATTTTTAAAACAATTTCAACCCACACACACGCAAACTGATATACAGGTGGTTGGAGGATGCCACTGGTAGGTCCTTTTCCTTACTTTCCGTCTGTTGTTTCTGTCTGTCTGTCTGTCCTACTTTTCCCAGCACTAAATTATGACCCTTAATATTGTCGATGGGTTTCTCTTTCCTCGAACAAACAATGTCGATGTGTTTCTCTTTACTCAAGCAAAAAAGCAAACTGAATGTAAAAATATAAAGAGAGGAAATGAGTAGGTTTAGTTACCCATAGACTGTGATTAGTGCGGGTATCTTGCCCACACTGAGTGAGATAGGTACATTGGGAACCGAGCTTGAGGATTTGAAAGCAGCTTTTGTGTCTTTGTGTATACTAGGTACTTGTTTCAGCTTTTGTGTCGAAAGTGTATCATTTGAGTACAAGTATGAGTGCGTGCGCATGTATGTGTGCATGTGTGTGTGAGTGTGTGTATGTGTGTGTGTGTGTGTGTGTGTGTATGTGTGCAGGCGTGTGTGT
>NW_004797425.1:646380-649423 GCF_000002075.1 Aplysia californica
ATTTTCATTCCTACTATAACTACATCGACCAGTATTTAAATCATCATATTCAGGCTATTAATTATTGTTATTGTAGATTGTTATTATTGAATTATTAGCATTATTTCTTATTATCTACTATATGTGTTGCTCTTGAGCTTAATTAATAAAAGCAATAGCGACAGTTTCTGGGGTCTTTAAAAAAAAAACTAATTATTTTTTGCTCTTATACTGAAAAATTAGAATGCTAAATAAAGAGGTAGGGGCAGACTCACAATTAATTTAACTTGCTTTGAGAAAGCGAGAGCAGAGAGAGAGAAAGACCCGGATAATACATTTCATGCAATTTTTGGTAGCGCCCAAAATGAGAGATGAGAGAAAGACCCTGATAATGCGATGCCGCGCCTGTTTAAGATTTGGCATCCATGATGAGGGTGTGTGTGTGTGTGTGTGTGTGTGTGTGTGTGTGTGTGTGTGTGTGTGTGTGTGTGTGCATATTCATGCATTGTATCCAGTAATTTCATTGATCCAAAACATATCGTCAGAGAGGAATTTCTCCAGAATGACCACAATGCTGCGCGGTACTCGAGTGGACACAAGAGATTCCAGGGTATAACACGGCGGGAAAGATTGACCAGACTGGGGAAAGGTGTGCGTGGCTATCACAACTGTCCACGCCCCTCGTGCACTTTTTGCCACTATAGAACTGACTAAGGTTATACACAACAACTGATTCATAGCACAAGCTCTTTCCGCTCAACACGCCTGTCTATGGGCATGAATGTGCTCTGTCTGTGGAAGACTCGCTGTCTCTCTCTGTCTCTCTCTCTCTCTGTCTCTGTCTCTCTCTGTCTCTCTCTGCCTGTCTCTGTCTCTCTCTGTCTCTCTCTCAGTCTCTCTCTGTCTCTCTCTGTCTCTCTCTGACTCTCTCTGTCTCTCTCTGTCTCTCTTTGTCTTTCTCTGTCTCTCTCTCTGTCTCTCTCTGTCTCTCTCTGCCTGTCTCTGTCTCTCTCTGTCTCTCTCTGTCTCTCTCTCTGTCTCTTTCTGTCTCTCTCTGACTCTCTCTGTCTCTCTCTGTCTCTCTTTGTCTTTCTCTGTCTCTCTCTCTGTCTCTCTCTGTCTCTCTCTGCCTGTCTCTGTCTCTCTCTGTCTCTCTCTGTCTCTCTCTCTGTCTCTTTCTGTCTCTCTCTGACTCTCTCTGTCTCTCTCTGTCTCTCTTTGTCTTTCTCTGTCTCTCTGTCTGTCTCTGTCTGTCTCTCTCTGTCTCTCTCTGTCTCTCTCTGTCTCTCTCTATCTCTCTCTGTCTCTCTCTCTGTCTCTCTCTCTCTCACACACATGTGTGTGTGTGTGTGTGTGTGTGTGTGTGTGTGTGTGTGTGTGTGTGTGTATTAAACCTGGCAGAAACAAGTCTGAGTTTCAAGTACGGTCTCAGGCTTAAGCTTTTGAAACATTTTCAATGGGGTATTTTAACTTTTAGTTTACTTTTTTTTCGATAGGGTAAGAACTTTTAGAGGTAGGAGCCTATTTTGATTCAGTGAGTTGTCTGAAATTCAAAACCAAGCCATCTGGGATGTACGCACGACATTCGTAGGCAATTACAAAAGTTTACCAAGAAACTCGCCAAAAGCTCAATACCATCCATTTATTTTGTTGTCAGCTTAGATCAGTGCTTGCCAACTTGGAAAATATCTCCCTCTTCTTGATCATTTGGTAATTTTGGTTAGCTGTGAGGATTACCCGGGTAGTGACAGATTTTATTCAATGCCTCACTTGGAAACATGATATTAAGTAGGTGGGTGGTGCAAAAATTGTAAAAATAACAAATAAATAGCGTTTGTATCGCGTGTATCCCCCCTCAACAGCAAGCCTCAATTTTTAGCCTCTGTGAGCACTAGCCAGAACACTTGTTCAGATCCATGGAAAGTCGACAAAAAAAGTTTCTTCTATCATGGTTGCTGTTTGAAAGGGCTTATTGTTCCAGTTGCATGATCCTTGAAGGAGAGGGCTGCTCGTACTAGCTCGTCAAACACGCGATACGATCTGTTATTAGTAAGCCTTTAGTGTGTGAAGTCGATGATACCAGAGAGCAGTGTGTCCAGGATATTTTGCATTTCACTTTGAACAAATTTTTAAGGTGTGCTTGTGTTTCATAAAACTGACAACCATTAGTTGTACAACACCAGGTGACCTTAACATTTACCTTTTCTCGTTGATAGGTAAGTTCAGAGAAAATAAGTAATTGATTTTAGATTATTATAGCTGTCTCGTTAGAAGAAAATAGCACGACAGCATGATTAATCTTAGATAATTTTAATTAATTGTGGTAAACCCCTATCGACACGATATGTATGTCTTAGAAATTATATTGTTTTGTCCCTGCCTGTCATAGCCAAAATGCATTGAGTAGGATGTAAGTTTAGCATCCCAGCAGAAAGACAGAGGTTCTCCATAGATTAAACACGTCCAGGCGGGAATCGAACTGACTCCCTTGCCATGCCACGGCAGAGTGCTTTTACTAATACACCACAGATGCCGGTTATGATTACAGTAATTATAATAAATATCAATAAATTACAAAGATGAAAAAGATTGTTAATCGGTCATGTTAATCGTTAATTTTTCTTAACAATGTAGGACCGACTGAAAAGCACCTAATAAATGTGGACCAATGTCATTATGGCTATAATTATTAATGACATAAGAAGTATTACATGTAACGTTGGTTCTCTATCATCATTATCATCTATACTTTACTTTATCCTTTCTCTTGTACTTCTTGGGCTTCGAGTTGAGAAATAGCTTTCTGTCTCTGGTAAACTGGATGGCCTGGCTGGGTGGGATGGTGTACGTTTTCAGGGTATTTTTCACACCCTCGATCCAGGTCTACCTTGGTCTACCTCTTCCCTCGTACCCTGATATTTTTCTGTAGTACGCTTTACTGTTCCCATCATTTCTCTGCTCCTGTTGTTTTTGATCATGTCCCATCTGGTTTTGTTTGACGGCTCTCCTTCACCATCATCATTATTATAATTTATCTCCTCCTCCTCCTCCTCCTCCTCCTCCT
>NW_004797425.1:650815-651954 GCF_000002075.1 Aplysia californica
GAGAGAGAGAGAGAGAGAGAGAGAGAGAGAGAGAGAGTTTTAAGTGTCTATTTTCATGACATAAGCATAACTGTATCTTTAAAAATGTATGTACGTATCTCTGTTATTGCAGTTCCCGTAACTCTCCACTCTCAAGCCTACCAAGATGTACATGAAACTTTGGCGTGCCAAAGCAACCATCATATCCAGTTGTCTAGGCGCACTGGTTCTGCTGTCATTTATTCTTCTCCTGACAAAAGATAGCAGTAAGTTGACCTTTTCGTATAGCACTCTCTGAAAGGTTTGTTTGTAGCCCTTTTCATGTTCCATCTCAGTTTGATTTTTAATTGATTCAAGAGTTAGAAGAATTAAAATTGGAAAGAAGTAGTTTGCTTCTTTGTCCCTTATTCAAAGTATGAACTAAAATAAAAGGTTCAAAACTTTTAGACGAGGATTTCATGTAATATTCGACGTACATTTGGTCAAACAGTCTAACAAGCTTAAAACACTTTATTCATACTGTGTTTTTTTCATCAACCAACATAAAGATTGAGTTTTGTTTCAATCCTTGCATCTAAGAAGAACCTAGGAACTCATACTATTTCTAAAGCAAAGCTGTGGCATCTAATTTGAATAAATCTTTACTATACAAGAAGGAAATACTCACCAGAGGCATTATTAAATAGAGACCCACATTTTTAAGGTTAAGGGGCGACCATTTAGGAGACTTCATTATCTTCCCATGCACTGACATGGGACTAAGGCCACTGCTATACAAAGAGCCAAAAAAGAACATTCAAAGCTGTTGCACCAGGTGGCAAAAAATGTAAACACAGTTCTTCTGTATATACTATTTCATCTGGTAAGACAAGTGACTGCCAGCAGTTTACATGTCCAAAGTAAACGTAGAATCCCACACAATTCAAGATCAGCTTCGTTTCTTTTCTTTATGATGAAGAAAACTGGTTAGCAAAGGATTCATTTTCAGCGAAATGTCACATCGAGTGGGTTTTCTTTATTTTTCAACTGAGCATCATAGCAAATAGTCATTTTCATATTTTAAAAAAGCATTAGGGGGAGTAATAACTGCCAATGGACAGGAACATATCAAGTACTGATATCAAGTAAAAAGCTGAAAGAAGAGGGATTCTTCCCCCCCC
>NW_004797425.1:652105-653576 GCF_000002075.1 Aplysia californica
CTCCCCCCCCCCCCCCCCCCCCAAGAAACCCAGAAAAAAAGACTTACTATTTATACGGAAAACAGATCTATGTAAGAACACGCTCACTTTAAGTACTAACATGTGTGTCATTCATATCTATCTAAAGCTGATGCTTTCCCTATTTTCATCTTTTTGGCCTGTATCAGAAAACTGTCAACATTGTTTAAATTTAAATTGCATCTGCTTTTACCTCTTTGGCTGGCTTTTATACTCTGGTCCTACAAAATGTTTCGACAATATCGAGACTGATAACGATATAGTATTCTCTCTCTCTCTCTCTCTCTCTCTCTCTCTCTCTCTCTCTCTCTCTCTCTTCAAACACCTCTGTCGCCACCACAACCATCGCTATCGCTCTACCGACCTCTCAATCTCCGTCCTGCACATTCATTTTCCAACCTTATAAGCAACATACGACCTCTTTCAAAAGAGCCTTAGGACTTTATAACACCATTGATGTTTCCAGTGCTCTAGCTGTTTTATCCCTCTGATGAAAGGAACAAAACGTTTGCTAATTGATAATGTATATTCAAAACCAAATTATGAAACTCTACACTACCCATAAGGTGCGCTAGCCTTCAATACTTTCTAAGATGTTCACATATCTTCTGTGGCCTAATCCATCGACAGGTAACGGACTTAGGAACCTGTCCTTGCTGAAAAATTCGGATGATGCTGTTCTACGTAAGCTAACAAATTAACGTCTTTCGGATTGTAACATTTACTGTTTGTTTTTGTCTTTTTCCATAATTTCTCTTTGTTTTATAACAAATAGTATGATTCTCATGTTCTGCATTGTTGTGGCTATCATCGTATTCATATTACATGTAGATACCACAGTCAATTACTGCCGTGCCAAGGCAGACCGACGCATATCCAAAAATTATTAATTTTTACATTTTCGTTTAAATGGACGCCTATACCCATTTTGCATCTTGTGTCTTAGGCAGGAAGACGTATCTGCAATACAAATAGGATATTTCACTCTGGCAAACACATATCTGAAGGGCCATGCCCATTTCCAATGGCTGCGCCACGTAACTCAAAATCGTAAAAAGTACAGATACGTCGCTCTGCCTTGGCACGGCAGAGTAGAACAGTGGAACTAACAATAGATATAACAAAGCCATTCATGTCTCAAAAAATCACCATCGTTAAGCGTATCACCACCATAATATTATCATCATCATCATCACCATCATCATCATGTTTTTTCCTTCTTTCCGTCTCGTTATCGATGGTACAGCCACTTTCAGTGTTGCCCTATGACTTGGCAGAGGAGTATTATTGTTTTACGGACTCCGGAATACGCGATTTCACTTTTTTTAACCTCTTTTAAAAAAGTGAATATGAAATGTTATTCCTTAAGATGTTACAGTGTGCAGGTGGGTTCGTCTGTCTATCTTTCTGTCGCTCAGTCTCTCTCCCTCCCTCCCTCTCTCTCTCTCTCTCT
>NW_004797425.1:655644-657795 GCF_000002075.1 Aplysia californica
AATGTTTTTAATTTATTTATTAGATTTTTATTTTTTTTTAGGGAGGGGGGAGTTAACACTTCAATTATTTTTATATCTTTGTTTTGTTTTTGTTTTGTTTTTGTTTTTTGTCAAGTGGCTCGGCCATTAGAATTTTAAGTTTTTTTATTGAGAATTTCCAAAGCTCATTTTACACACAGTGGTCAAAGAAATGAATGCTTTTGACTAGTAACAAATTCATAAACAGCGCAGCGTTATTGCTATTTGATCTAAAGAGAACTAACAATATATAGGATTCCAACTTTTACATGATTATTCAGCTTAGTTATTCCCCGTGTAGGGCTAACGATGCGGCTGGTAACAGTTACAATGAAGTTTGAAACAATTTTCGGTTATGCGATCTGCTCTCTCCTTCCTTATTTAAAAACAAGAGTGGTGTATTATTGGCGAAGATAGACATATATTTCCCAGTTCTTAGATGTGTAATTTACTGATAAATGTTTTAAAAATTGGAGTAAAAATGTTCTCCTGTACGTTCATACTAACACTGACAGTTAATTCTAAAACCTAAAATAATGCACATTTTGTTGTAAGTACTAAACACAAAAGTGCCAGCTGGTAGAAATGGGCAAGGGAAAAAAAAAGGGGAAAAAAGGCATACTTCCTAGTACAATCTTTAGTATGAGCTACTGTTACTAGTCACGGAGTTAATGATGAGAACAACGGCAATAGTTCTTTAAGGACGTAGCAAACACATATTAATATTATGTTCAATAAGCAGTAGATCAACAGCTATGTTGCAACACACTTCGAATCATCATACACAGATGAGAAACACGAAGCTGCGTATTTCTTAGTTTGCATTTTGTTGCCTGCCTTCTAAAACTTCAGATAAAAGAAAACAGAACTGAAAAGCTGTGTGAATAACGAACGTATGCCTCTTTTGAAAGTACCCCAAAACATTAAGATTGTTATGAGTTAATTACCTCGTAATTATCAAAACCTCACGACCGATAAGTCAAATAATGCGATTCACAAGATAAATTTATAAAACAAATGTGAGGTTAAGAAACCACCTTATGATGTTCAGCTGAGATTTAACTTACTTTACTGTTCCGATCCAGCCACCAGCTGAGTTGTAGCCCTCCGGCCTGAAACTGAGATTTAACAAAAACAACAAACGAATCACTTTCCTCACCTCCCTTTTCTCTTTGTTAAATCGTTTTTGTGTCATGCACACCAATATTATTACATCTCTGCATTTCATATTATGTCTCGGAGCGCTAATAAATCATTTGACAAAAAGGAGTGAAACCTGTCCTGACCTGTGCGGAAGAGCACAGATAAAAAGAAAATCTCTCTCTTTAACAGAACGAAACAATGTAATTGTAGATGAATTACACCTCTCATCGACATTATTTTGATCATATAAGAGGCGTGCTGCTTCAACCCTGCCCGTCAGGGCCAATCCGTGTTAATAGGGACTCAATGACCAAGCAGAAAGACAGACTAGAGATGTTCAATTTTTTAAAAACCTAAACAACAAAACAAAACTTCTCCCCACTCAGGAATCGAGCTGTCGTCTTCTGCAAGCGGCTGCGAACGTTTATACACTACACCGCAGATGCCTGTTACGCAAATGTGCATACACAACGTAATATTACTCCTAAACATACAAATTATGAATATACATATTCCCATTAATTTTAAATTATTTCAGAGAGTTGTTTATTTTTTCTCCACCCTTTGTGTTGCCAGAACTGCCAGAACGTTTTGGTTCCAAGTGTACCGGTACATGAACAGGGATTACATCAGTGGTAACCAAGACGTTCAGTCTCCTTTGGACATAAATCCACAAGAGGTTCGTAGATTGATGCGTGTGTATGTATTTGCGCCGGTGTGTGTATGTGTGTGTGTGTGTGTGTGTGTGTGTGTGTTTGTGTGGTGTGTGTGTGTTTGTGAGTGTGTGGTGTGTGTGTGTGTGTGTGTGTATGTATGCATGTATGTGTGTAAATGTGTGTGTCTGTGAGTGTGTCTGTGTGTCTGTGTGCTCTCTCTCTCTCTCTCTCTCTCTCTCTCTCTCTCTGTCTTTCTCTCTCTCTCACACTTTCTTTCTCTCTCTCCCTCTCTCTCTCTTTCTCGTTCGCGCGCACTTGTGAATGTATATATATA
>NW_004797425.1:662415-664472 GCF_000002075.1 Aplysia californica
TATTATATTATTATTATCATAGATAATAACTTGAATTTGTTCTTTGATGTATGACTAATAAAGTACATGTATATCGTCGTTGATATATTTAGTCATTGGACGCTCTGGAATGGTTTGTTTCTTCTAGGAATATTTACTGTCTTAAGTTATGCTGTCATCGCTCTTTTTAGTGTTTGTTGTTCATTTTTACTCACATAGTCGGCACTTATATCACCTTAAGTGTTGCAAGTGCTGTAAAACCTCTATCTAACTAAACCAAACCAACAGCCTTTGAAACTATACTACACATGGGAAAATGATGAAGTAGAACACTTTGCAACCAAGGACCGAGAAAAAATACGTTTTTAAAAAAGTTCTTAAAGCTCAGTGATTGTATCCATACGAAGTCATTTAATCTTATTATTTCGTTTGGTCAAATTATTTTGAAATTATTTAGAAGATCGCTGCCTGATTTTTAAAAAAAAATGTTAGTTCTTGATTTCTCCCCCTTCAGGCTTTGTTTCTAAAAGTCAGGGTTGTGTTTTCAAATGGGATTGATTCATTGATCTCTTGTTATCAGAATCGTTGCGTCAGTTTTAGAATATTGCTTTCATACCGACTCCTGTCCTCGAATTCCTTCACTTTTGTGATTACTACTTTCACTCAGTTCACTATTCTACTATTCAGTATTTATCCGCCAGAATCGAGGAGTACCTGATAACGTTTTAATGGCGCTTTTCTTCTTTTTCCACACGATTAAACTCACTGTGCAACCCGCCTTCTCTTATATCGGATTCATTGTTTTTTCGAAGATCTGTCGCTGTAAAAAAGACTTAGTTTGTCTCTAATTAAAGAACGCTAATGCCTGTGTATGAGATACCTGTTTATGAGATACCTGATCGTGCGGCAATTTTTTGTGAGATAGCTGTTTATGAGATACATAATCATGAGATACTTGTTTGTGAAATACCTGTTTATGAAATACATAATCCTGAGATACCTGTTTGTGAAATACCTGTTTATGAAATACATAATCCTGAGATAGCTGTTTGTGAGGTACCTGTTCATGAGATACCTGTTTGTGTGGCACTTTTTTGTGAGATACCTGTTTATATGATACTTTTTGTGAGATACCTGTTCAAGAGATACCTGTTTGTGAAATACCTGTTTATGAGATACTTGTTAACGAGATACTTGTTTATAAGATACCTGTTTGTGTGATACTTTTTGTGAGATACCTGTTTTTGAGACATCTGTTTATGAAATACTTGTTAATGAGATACTTGTTCGTGAGATAAATATTTGTAGTTTATAAGATACCTGTTCGTGAAATAACTGTCATCATCATCATCATCATCATCATCATCATCATCATCATCATCATCATCATCATCATCATCATCATCATCATCATCATCATAGAAACTGCATTAATACGTATTGTGTCTTAATTTTTGTGTTTTGAGTTAATATATATGACGCAAGGCTTTTGTATCAATAAACCCAACTTGTTTTCTTGACAATCCATGATAGCTGGTCTTCGTTACCCTAACTCCCTGTCTCGCAAACACGCCAAAATAATTCAGCCAAGAGAGCAGGTAAAGAATGCATGTGTGCAGACAGTGCCTAGAAAAAGACGAATCGATTTTTCAAACATTGGGAGTTTTATGTCAGAGGAGAGGTGCAAGTGAGCTTAATTTCTTTTCATTTTTGATCTTTCAAAATCTGTCTTTCGCATTTTCTCTTCACCCTCACATAATTCTTTAAAAAAAAGAATTGCCCTTACTTGAAGGTCACAAGCGAAGCCAAAAAAGGGTTTAATCATTGTATGATAATAATATCTTAAAGCAGAAGAGCACGCCACTTTATGAAAAGGAGAGACACTGCTTTCAACGCAGCGAGGTGTGGTGTTTGTAATCCTTAAATAAAAGCTACAACTTGTTATTTCCTTCACTTTTCTCTTTTTACCTCTTTGATACTCGTTGTCCAAGCAACTACCTCCTCCTCCCCCTCCTCATCCTCATCCTCATTTCCCTCCTCCTCCTCCAACTCCTCCTCCTCCTCCTCCTCCTCCTCCT
>NW_004797425.1:666286-667319 GCF_000002075.1 Aplysia californica
GAGAGAGAGAGAGAGAGAGAAAGAGAGAAAGAAACAGAGGCAGAGACACAAAGACACAGAGACAGGTCCGAGAGACAGAGAGGGATAGACAGACTGACAGACAGACAGACAGATACGCATCAATAACTCCCACACACATTCTCAAATACACGATTTTCTGGCAGACGTAGTGTTCAATAGATGTCTCTACCAATTTTTCTTAAACTCTTTCTCTTTCTGATACGCATTTTTGGGGGGAGGGAATGCGTATCAGTTGTAGTAGTAGTGGTAGCCTGGTGGTTAGTCTACCGGACTCGTAATCGTGAAATAGTGGGTTTGGGGGTTCGAGCCTCAGCTCGGTTCGACGTTGTGTCCTTGGGAAAGGCACTTTACACGAATTTCCCACTTGGCTCAGTCCTTTCGGAGACGGACGTTAAAATAGGAGGCCCCGCCTCTTAAATAACCTAATAGTGTTGATAGGGGCGTTAAACCCATATCATTTCACTATTTTTTCAAAGCTGAGTTTTAAAAAGATGGGGGAAGTCATTTCATGCAAAGCCTTCATTCAGATAACTCATAACATTCATGTAGCTATTACACTAGTGTGTGGTATCGTGGTGAAATCAGGTGTTTAATAAATAAAAATACCTTTAAGGCTATTCAAAAACACATTTCTTTGTGGAGTTTGCTGAACAATGTTGATCAAAGAAACAAAAAATGTTATTTAACATTTTTCAAGGACACTCGGGTTTTGGAAATCACCAAAGAGACCACTTTCACGCTTATTTTACCTCTGCCAATGACGACCACAACCTACTTCATTCGCAAATATCTCGACTTCTACCCAAGATGAATAGGTACTTTTTCGTCGAAAGCAAGAAAAACGATCCAGCTATAAGATGATACCGATTAGGCTAATATGCCCCGAAATTGACGAGCGCCTGATTTCATCATGTCGAGACTCTGATTAGCTGCCAGCAACGTCTTTGTTAGGTCTCCTAATCCGGGGAGCCCATCGCGGATGGGATCGGGTCGGGTCGGGTCGGGTCGGGTC
>NW_004797425.1:668808-670162 GCF_000002075.1 Aplysia californica
GGGGGGGGCTCGATAAATTTTTACTTTTACACCCACACACAGATGAACTGTTTTGAAGGCTAAACTGCCATAAATTTTTGCTGCAGAACACACGTATGGTCCTAAAACCCTTGCAAAATCAATTGTTTTCATGTAAATGTCAATCCTAACTGCCAAAACATCAAATCATTGTGAAATTCAGGGGGGCATGCCCACCTGAAACCCCGCAGTTTCTTTTTAGGTCAGGGGGCATCCCCCTGAAACCCCCCATGTTGTTAAAAGTAAGTCAGATATTACTACGCCACTGGTCCTAGTTCTGTTTTCAAACATGAATAACTCAGTAACTATTGATTTGTGTCAAAAATGAAGGCCATATTCGTGTTCAGCATGCAAAATACTACTAGAAAAAAAGTATAACAAACCTGTACATGAGACGGGTGTATTAGTAAAAAAAAATACCGAGGGCTCTCGTGATCTAGAGGTATAGTGCTTGCCTTTCATTCATTAGGTCCAGAGCTCGAAACCTTCACATAGAGAGCAGGCAAATCGCTGTCGTCGCAAAGAGTCATGGTGGCTTTTTGACAAGGAATCTCCCCAATTGACAGAAAACCGGACGATGGATTGGAACGTGTAAACAGACAACACAGTTCGATAAAACGGACTGTTCTCTCTTACGACGAATCTAATACAAATTATCGTTGGGTGTAACCGGGGCTTGAGTTTATTTGCAACCGAACGATGGGGATTACCCAATACTAAAATTACGCGCCTTGGGGAATACCCGATACAACTTCATGGTAACAAAATGATGACCTCAACATCTCAGACAAGGTTCGAGACAATGTGAGAATGTTGCATAATTTTTTAAGGGACACAACGTTCTCTTGCTTTAGCCCTGCTTTTCACATTTATATCCTCAAGTAATAACAAACAGATAAAATTATTGTGTGAAGAATCAAATATCGAAGCGGAAAAATTGGCTTCGTAATTTCACTGATAAGATACTAAATATAGATCTAGCGCAGTGGAAAAATCTTCAAGGATCATGCTGCACACAAAGAAGCTGTAGATATTCAGTAGCGTACAGTACAGTGTACGTACTACGTACAGTTCACTGATAGAATTGTGGCTGCGAAGGCTGGTCTGTACTGACGTCTGCTCGTTTAACGACTCATAATTAGTTGATAGGTAAGTGGACGTTTGGTGATTTTCGCTGACAACTGTTTTATATTTTGTGTTTCGAGTGTGTTATAACGAAACAGGCAACACGCAATGCATCTTACGTGTCGTGTCGTGTCGATCCTTCGAGTCGAGTTGCTGCTATTGTGTGTGTGTGTGTGTGTGTGTGTGTGTGTGTGTGTGTGTGTGTGTGTGT
>NW_004797425.1:671893-675968 GCF_000002075.1 Aplysia californica
TGTCTGTCTGTCTGTCTGTCTGTCTGTCTGTCTGTCTGTCTGTCTGTCTGTCTGTTTGTCTGTCTGCCTCTCTGTCTATCTATCTATCAGCCCATTCAAGTCTTTTTCAAACAGATCCAGGAGGACAAAAAAAATTAAATGTTTTTTTCACAGAGATAAAACGAGAAATAACTGTAACGGCTTAATAAAATCACGTCAAACATATGTGATTAAGGAAAACATTTAAGAAAATATTGGAATGAAGATCATAGAGAAGGAATGAGATTTAGAGAAATGTTGTGGAAGTCAGAAAAACACACACACAAACACACACGCACAGACACACACACACACACACACACACACACACACACACACACACATACACACACACACACAACACACACGTGCATACAGATAGAGAAACACATGGGCAAGGAGTAAGACAAAAAGACAGACAGACAGAGAGACAGACAGACAGACAGACAGACAGACAGACAGACAGACAAAGAAACAGGGAGACAAATCTGTCTAAAAGACAGACTGAAGGGGATAGACGGAAACAAACTATGACATTTTGCGTCCTGGCATGTGGTCTTTAAAAAAGGGGGTTTTAAAGCAGTATGCTTGGTACAGCGCTGCCTTGGCGGTAAACAAAGAGGAAGCATATTGCCAAAGTGTACCCTCTTTTGCCTACGTCCCTCCTTTCTGATTTTCATTTCCTAGATATTTGTCTCTAAAGGAAATACATTGTCTGTACTTTTGGAAAGAAGGAAGGCGTAAGTGTATGTCTTATTACTGTACCGGAGAAACAGGGGCTTTTTTATGGAAGGGGAATTTTAGATTCTGAGGTTTTCCCTGGTGGCGGTCTCACGGCCTACTCATCTACGATGTTCAACTATCAAGGAGTCTTTAACGTGTATTGTTATCAAATGCACACGGAACTTCTGAAAATGTCCATCCTTCTCCGAAAAGACTATGCGCTCGATCTTACCATCCTTTAAACCAGGGATTTTGATGAAGAAGGAGATTGAGAGGGCTGGGGAGGGGAGTGGGGATGATTTTATTTCTGCTTTTCTGGTTTGTTGTTGCTGTTGTTGTTGATGTTGTTGTTGTTTTGTTTTGTTTTTCCCTTAAACTGAGAGCGTGAGAAGATTAAACGAGAAAGGGAAAGATGCAATTTCTGTTGTAGGTGTTCTTTACGCCACCATTGGCACAGTTTAGAGCATTTAGAAGGCGGGATTCCGACCCTGCCTGCCTTACAGTGCCAACTCAGGTTGAGAAGAATAGGCCTACCTTCCTGCAGAAAGACCGAGATACATATTATACTCGATTTAAAAAAATCCCACCCGGTAATCGAGCACGGGTGGGTCTTCTGGTCGCAACAGCGAAGCTCCTTAAGTACGGCTTACCACAGACGCCGGCGAAAGAGGGGTGGGGGGTGGGTGGAGGAGGAGAAAACAGTAGTAGAAGAAGAAGAGAAAGAGACAATTGGACAAGCCGGCATAGATCGAGTGCGAGAGTAATACAATATATATATAGAGAGAGAGAGAGAGAGAAAAGGGGTTTGGGAGAAACCCAAGCTATTAATAAATAGAGACAATGGCTCGACTTCTGTTCTGTAATATTCAAAAGCCGAGTGGACCAAAGCGCCATCTTTCTTAACGTTGGGAATTTTTTCTTGAGTTAGACAAGTATGTACATGTCTCTGCCCCGATACTGGAGCGGAATTTCGCTACCTCAGAATTACAACGTTGTATTTGACATTGTTGGCCAGAGTTACCAAGACCATGAGGTCAAAAACCAAATTAATGTTCTGTCTGCACTATGAAAAATCGTAAGATTATTCAGGGTCGTTATCAAGATTATTATTCAAAGATCTGCGTGAATCTCAATTTCTTTAAATATCAAATTTCTCAAAACTAGGTACTGAGCAGGTAAAACGTTTTTATTTTAAGTTAGCGATTTATCCCACGGATTAACCGTACTGTGTTCTTTAGAAGGGTGTTTTGACTTTACTATCATCTTGTAAAATTTCACTAAGAAGTGCTGAAAATTGGGGAATGAGTGTAACGCTATCCGTACGCCCTGGAATTATTTTGTACCCCCGTGGTTTTATTCTTTACATTTTAGAATACTTCTAGTGCGAAGATCTCTTTGAGACTTTCAGTATTTCTAAAAAAAAATCGTTTTGACAGACTGCTGTGCAAAGCATACGGATCGGATTAACGAGTAGATTTCCTCTTTGGAAAGTGGTGGCACAGAGTTCCCCACGTCGTATGGGTACGATAGTAATACACGACGTACGGATAGGGTTAAGGAGAATGTCAAAGGAAATCTTGGCATTCCTCTGACAGATTGACCGTAGCCTAAGGTTTTGTTCATAAATTCTAGATTCTTTGTGCGTGAGCTGCTCCAAACTGCATTTTAGAAAGAGGGGTAGTCGGTTCAAGAAAATGTGTCTTCACCTCACTCACTATTAATTTCAATTAATTTTAATTGGTACTCCAATTGGCGATTTGCACTCAAGAATGCAGCATGGTGAAATAATACAACAGTTATTTAAAATCCTAAACATAAATGAAATGCAAATGTTTATGGTTTGGGTTGTTTGTAATTGTTTGTTGGTTTGTTGTTGTTGTTTTGTTTTTGTTTTTTTGGTTGGGGGGGGGGGTGGGCGGGCTTGCGGGGGTGCTGCTTTTGTTTTGTGTTCTTCTCCTTGTCATTCAAACAAATGTGAATCCAAAGAGAACAATCTTTGTCAAAGCACTGTTAAGCGTTCATATATGACCGTATGCAGTTGCGAGCGCCGTAAACCTTACTAAAACTACTACTGAAGCTCTGTATTTGATATGCGAATACGGAATTGAAGGTATTTTTTTTAACGCAAAACGGCTTTACCAGGCTTTACCAGAGTTCAGGGAATGAAATTGCTTCTGAAACAAATTAATACTGAGAAGGGTAGAACGAGCTGATTAGTAGAGCGCCTACTCTCGGGTCAACACAGGTCTAGGCTCTTTATCTATACATTATATTATATTTGTGAAAGTTTGTCACTTTCGTAGCCTAAAACTTCCGAACCACTTAACTTTCGAATTTGACCAAATTAATGGTGGTTCAGAATCCTCTAAAGGGTGCACTGTTTCATTGTGGAGCCTGAAGTCACTGTAGTTTAATTTTCAGTTTTTCATTAGTTTCGTTTAGATCTAATTTGCGAAAGTCCGTCTTCTAAGATGCCATTGTAAACAACTGAGGTTTCCGTTCACTAACCGTGCGCACTGTTCCACACCTTTGAAAATATGGGGTGTACAACCACGAAAGCGGAATAGAGAATCAATCTATACATTATCTATTTTGGCAACTTGGAAACACATGACAAGTGTCACTTTTCTCTCAAGATTTATTGCTCCATTCCAGTAGAGTGTAAATAAAATAGGCCAATGACTTTCAGTTGATGTTAATGCGCAGATCATTCTTTTCATTGAAAGGGGGCCTAGCTAGTATAATATATATGCAAGTACAAATTCATAAATGGACTATGCCGCGCACTCAATGAAATCTTTGCCCCGTGTATGTCCTTATTGTAAAAAAAAAACCCAACCCCACAGCTCGTCAGATGTGGCCGCTACGGTCTCAATAGGTTTATATGTCTCCTGATACATGGATATTATCGAGTGCAATTGTCAAGATTATTGAAGTTTTATTTTAACTAATTTCTTTTTGTTTATTTGTTGTTGATCTCATCTAATATCAAGCATGTCTTATGCTTCATTATTTATTAATTTTGCCATTCATTTGTTCTCCTCAGAGCAAGCTTGCAAGGGAGGTAAGTGCTCTATCAATATTTACGTTTGGCTTAACTTACTTCCTACACGGTACCTGCCTTATTTTGCTACCTATTACATCGACTGTTAGACCACAACGTAAACTTCATTCTCAAGACTGATCGAGAACGCTGTCCTATACGTGTAAATTTCGAGTTTTTGAGGTGTTGTTATTGTTATTAAATGCATCGACAGATAGATAGATAGATAGATAGATAGATAGATAGATAGATAGATAGATAGATAGATAGATAGATAGATAGATAGATAGA
>NW_004797425.1:677207-678638 GCF_000002075.1 Aplysia californica
GGAGACATATTGGCTGAACAGACGACAAGACACAAAGGTTAACCTGCGTTGGTTTTATACAATTTATACCACAAGCTAACTTCTGATTTTTATTGAAGACCAGTGCATCGACTTTGGCAATCGTTTTAGAAGCAATAAAAAGTTTAGTTTTTTTCAGTTTCACGGTTAGAGTAAAAACATATTAAAACCATTGAAATGTAGTAATACTTTCTACTATTGTGTGAAAGGCACATTTAACGTTATAGAGACAAATAAAGTTGGCCATTTCGATATCGGAAGAGAAGAAAAGCAGATAAAAAATAGCAGGATCTATTTTTTTTAAAGAAGACAGCTCAGCACTTTTGTTTTGGCTATCAGATCTACTAATAATAGTTCACGAATTTCCTCCCCACGGTAGGAGGGGATCCACCACAAGCTTGTATCATGTATGTACTTTGACAACCTTCTGGTGTGCACTGAGTTTGTTCGATACCTGTCGACCAAAAGGTGGAGTTGGGCTGCTGGGGTTGTTGAGAGGATTGGGGGGGGGGGGGGGGAGTAAGGAGTATTAAATCTATCACTTACCCTCAAAATCTCTTTAACTGGTGAATCAATGTCATCCATATTTTGCGTAGCAGTTTGTATCAATTTGTCTTAACTAAATCATATTTTTCTAGAACAATTGGGGCTAGATTAAACAACTTTTCTTCATAAATTGATATACAATACTTGAAATCTCTGTCACACGTAAAATGGTATTGTTCACAGCACTTCCCGCTTCCCACACACATTTTGATTACGCATGTGGCCTACGTCACAGCTCATCAATGACAATTTTTACTTGCAAAACTTGTTACAAGAAATTATTGTTATAGCGAACACATTTTTTCACTAATGGTTCTCAAAACATGCGTTCAATAAGCATAATGTCCAGATTAGAAAAACCTGACGGACTTGCAATTAAAAGCGATATTGCCCCAGCTGTAAACATTAAAAAATCTGTAGAAATCACGCACTTGGATTTTTTTTATTAGTACATGTATTTATTAAGGAATTTTCTAGAATACAGCTTGCATGTGTTTACAAAAATACTGATCTGTTAAGACAAATTGATACAAGACACTGTGCAAAAATTGGAGAACCTATATTCAACAGTTGAGGAGATCGAAAATAAGTCGCACCACGAATTTTTGACCACACTATTATAGGTGTAGATGTACACCCCAGACAGACAGGCGGTCTTGCAAGGAGATTATAGGCCTAAATAGATCTAAAAAAGTAAGTTAAAAAATATTCCTTGCTACGACGTAATTTCCTGTTACTGTTAGTGCATGCCGTGCGCAGTTAGCAATCTGCTGGTGTGCGATTACTGTTCGCTGCCACCTAAACGTTTTCTGAGCGTCTAGGCTACCCCTCAGCCCAACCTGTGGAATTGGAGAATGTGTGTGTGTG
>NW_004797425.1:678738-681203 GCF_000002075.1 Aplysia californica
AGGGGGGGGGGGCAGAAAAGCTGTTAGACGGGCCGCTATGTATGCCAGCCTAATCGTCTGCTTTGACCCATTCCATGCTGTATTCTCGCGTCTTTGAAACAGCTGGGTCAGGGTGACGAGAGGACGGTACAAGTTTATGCTTTAGACTAGAGGCGTAGAAGCAGCCATGCGTGTCGTCACGTATTCCTTCGCTTCCTAATAAAGACTAGGTTATACACAACCGGGAAGTTATTTCACTACCTGCATGATTTTGATTTTCCGGTCAGGTAAACCAGAACAATAAGTCAGACCTCTGGAAAGAAAATGCTTAGTTGTTGTTGTTGTTGTCGTTGTTGGCGTTCGTGTTGCTGCTGCTGTAGTTTTTTGTTTTGTCTTGTTTTTTGTTTTTGTCTTTATGGGGGTTGAGGGGTAATTTTGTTTTGTGTTTTAACGTCACTGTGACTTTTGGATATCCTTTCAAATTACTGCCATGTGAGACGTCTGTGCGATTTTGAATGAACAAGAAAAAAAAAATAGCATCGAAGCTTCGAAGCGTGAGCTCACTATTCATGACATTCGAATACCTCCATCGAATGTATTTTCTTATATATTATGATAAGCATAAACCCAGACCTAAATCAAAGATCGTGCATAACAAGATGTTCCCTCAGCCAAAAAAGTGTCCGCGGAAGTCCGCGCATTGGTTCAGATGGCGCTGCAGTCTTTGTTTTGTAGCTCTCTTTCGTTTCTTCAGAAGAAGAATAGGAATAGTACAGTTTGTTTGTTTCACTTTTATTGTTTTTCACACAATTAGGGTAACTCTGATCGCAAAGTCTGCACTTTTGTGAAGAGGGCGCCACAGAATTTTGAGGGTCGTATTTTCTTATATGTGATAAGTCCATATCTAACTTCCGCTATTCACAGCGTCGTCGAATAGTTTTTCTTATATAAGATAAGCACATAATTTCAAGTAGCGTTAGGGGAGCTAGCTCCTTGCGACAGCTAATTTCAAGGAAAAAAAAACATTCGTGGCGCTTCAAGAGTCAAGTGCCCTTGCTTGAGCTGTCTATAGTGTAACGAGTGAATATTGAATATTAAGAGATATTTTCTAAAGGAATGTTTTATAACTCTTGTAGGCTCCTCTTATCACTCTGTCTCGTAACCATCAAATAAAGAGTATTTTCTGTATATTTATCTTAATGATTTTAGATATAATGTGCTCCAATTTTCTACGTTTGAGTTTGAGAAAAATGAGACTAAAATCCATTACCTGTTATTTTTTAAAATCACACGGCATTCGAATGGCTCTACCATGCTTTGAATAGCTGGGAATAGTGCAAAAATCATGAATGTCGAAAAGTAAAGTCGAATGGGCGCAGCTCTACTGAGAAGTACCGTTTTTAGTCGTCCTTTGACATACTATATTATTGGATCTATTAATGTAACAAAAATGATTGACGTTTTTTTTTTTTAAAGAATGTCTTATCTGTTTGTAGCCCTGATCACGAACAAGTTTTCAATAAACAAAAGCAAAGCATAAACCAACAAAAAAAATTATAAAAATAAGTACATGCAGTACCCAGTTGCATAGAGCAGCGCCTTATTGTTGTGTTTTCGGCTCTACATACAACAATCTCATTTTCAGTTCCTCCAAAAAGGTATCTTTTGATCCAAATAAGACCTAAACTTGACTGACTGGTATAACAATATGGCGTACTTCAAAACAAAATCAATGTCATCCGTCTTGGCAGTTCTTGTTTCTGGAAGTCGAAAATCCTTCATTTTTTTAAATATTTCGAACCAATAATCTTGACTTATTGCCCTCATCACCCTTATATTATATGGAAAACTCCCCATTCTTCAAGGCACAATTTGTTCTCACTTGTTTTACATGGACTCTCATAAATGCGCGTGTGTGTGTAAGGGTGCACATGTGTTTACGTGTATTTGTGTATAACTATGTGTGTGGGAGGGGATTATGTGTCTGTTTATGTATTATGTTTATACTGTAGCTTTTTTATGTTTGAACGTATGTGTACGAATAAATATACGTGTGGAGTATTTGTGTAAGCATATGTGTATGTCTTGCTGTTGTTGTTGTTGTTGTTGTTGTTGTTATTGTTGTTGTTGTTGTTGTTGTTGTTGTTGTTGTTGTGTGTGTGTGTGTGTCAGGGTGCACATCAGTGTTCGTGTCGGTTAGTGTAGGGGTGTGGGTGTTTGTTGGAGTCTGTGTAGATATGAGTTTGCCCGTTTGTGCTCGTGTCCGTCTGTATGTATACAAGTGTATGTGTTAGTGAATGCGTGTATTGTGTGTGTGTGTGTTTGTGTGTATCTGTGTGTGTGTGTTTGTATCTGTGTATATCTGTGTGTATGTGTGTGATAGAAAAAGAGAGAATGTGTATGTGTGTGTGTGTGTGTGTGTGTGTGTGTGTGTGTGTGTCTTTGTGCATGTGTGTATGTGTGCGTGCGTGTGTGTGTGTGTGTGT
>NW_004797425.1:683450-693450 GCF_000002075.1 Aplysia californica
CGGGGGAGTTGTAGTCATCACAGTGTTAGCAACAGTCATATTTTTTTTTTTAAACTTTGAGTTACTTCGTCATTCTTGTTTTTCATTTACATTTTGGTCCCCCTTTTTACTTGGGTAATACACTGGCGTTATCTTGGCAGTAACTGTAATATTTTTGGGATAATTTTTTTACATTGTTTTGCCGACATCTACAACTGTGTGCCCACGTTTGTGTTTAGATCAGCTCACTTTTTTCAGCAGAATGGTGGTGACATAGATTTGGAACAAAGACAGCAGACCCAAGTCAAGCACTCTGAAGTAGCTATGAAGCCAGGGGACGAGCCTTTTGCCCCATCTTTCCTGCGCCATCCTCTTGAAGGGGAGCTTCAGTTAAGCACATCACCACTTCAGGCAGACAGTGGGGACCGAAGTCTTGGAACACGACGAACATTGCGGGAAAGAATACAACACCGTCTGCCTAAAAGGAAACAAAAGCGGACACGTCAAGAGCGACAGCAACAAGAACAGAGACAACCGCCTTCAACACCGCCACCAAATTTGCCATGTACCCAACAACAGGAACGAGCTTCAGCTAGTTCTCTCCCTGTCCACACTGATGTACAATGCGATGGGTGTGGGTCAAATCCCCTCACAGGCGTGCGTTTCAAGTGCCCGGTGTGTCCAGACTTCGACCTGTGTGCGGACTGCCAGGACCTGAAACTACACCCGCATTACGACCAGATGGTGGCGATTGTTTGGCCGGAGGATATTCACGTATGTCGATTTATTGTGCTTCCTTTGGTTGAAGAACAGTCGAAACTGTTTTAGATGTCCTTTGTCGAGATGAAAAGTGGTTGTCTTAGACAAGTGGACATCTTGAAAAGTATCATTATAACTTTTGGATAACGCAAGGGGGAAGTGGGAAGTGATCGTTCGTACAGGGGATTGCCTTGGACAGATGATAAAGAGTTGGCCTTTTTTGGCATTATTGCAGTAGAAATGAGCCACGAACCATGATCGCCGATGCCTCAACAAGATAAAACTAAATTCAAAGACGCTCTTTATAGTTGTATACTCTTCATTGAAAGAGTTTCAAACGTTTGAAAAATACGGTTAGTCGCCTAAAAAATACACAATTACATGAAAGTGTTATGGTCATGAGGTCCAGCGATTTCGTATGTATTGCCAAGCGTGGAGGGGAGTCTCTTTGGGGTTTTGTTCCTCTCGTAGTCTTCTACGTAATGTTTCATTTTTGAATTCGCTTTCACTTTTCTCATTGTACTAGTGCTACACTTTCGAAATGAATTCTTTTCCTCTTTGAGGTCGTGTAAGCCAATCAAAGCCCGGGTAGGTAAAAAAAAAAGTAGACCGAATACCGTTTCTAATGTCATCGACCTCCCAGAAACAATAGAGATCTTTAAGGTCTCCGGTCAGAATTAGAAAGGGCTGAGATGTCCGAAACACATAAGAAATATAAGTCAGAAGAAAATCGAACCACAGGTTTATAACCATGAATTTCTGCTGATACATACTGTTAAAGTTCGAAATCTAGATATTTTCGGAAATTGTTTTGGTAGGCTGTTTCCGATTATGTAGTTGCTGCCACCGCCCTTTCGGAACCTTCATCTCTTCTGCGCTATATTTCTTTTTTTCTTCTTCATATTTACGTATGTCCTCTTACAGTTTATGTATTTTCTTCTCTCTGGCTTCTTAGTCTTCCCTTCTCTCACTTCGACGTTATCCTTTCTCACTTCTATGTAATTCCTTCTCGTGTCTTCGCTACCTCTTCTCTCACATCTAAGTTGCTCTTTCTCTCACATTTAATTAATTGCTGTTCTCACATCTATATTATTTATTCTTAGCTCTCTTCTACGTTATTGTTTCAACTCATTTCTATATATATCCTTCTTGCTCGTTCAGATGTTATGTCCTCCTTTCTCTCACATACATTTATTTTTACTTATCCCTTGCGCACCAATACCCACAGACGTTGAATATCACTGCCGCCTCCTCCAACGCAGAGGCAAGTAGCACAGTGGTGCATAATGTGACGTGTGACGGCTGCAAATTCTACCCACTGGCCGGCACCAGGTACAAGTGCACGGTGTGTCCTTGCTTCAACTTGTGTGAGGCTTGTGAGAAGAAGAAACAGCATCCACCCGCGCACCCGTTCAAGATTTATGAGAGGCGCGTTACTGATGCTGTGAGTAATTTACCACCGATATTAAAATGAGCTTAAAATGAATATTTTGTTAAATTACAGAGAAGGGGGTTAAAACACTGACTTTTAACGTAGTCACTCATTCAGCAGTTTTAACCAAAGATAGGGTTACTTACTTTCAAGCCCTTTCCCATTTCCTCCCTGAGCGTGCTTGCACTCATATGCACACAAATAAACACAGACAAACACAAACACACACACACACACACACACACACACACACACATGCATGCGTGTAGGACCATCTATATCAATTACTTTTTGTGCTGAACATTATGTTTCTCATTGCCACATTTCATAATTACTTTTTGATATGTACAACACTTATTTTAGATACGATTTCCATTGAAAGTCATATCCCAAATCGACAATAAGAGAAATGTCCAATTGTAATTTTCAAATATTGATGACCAGGAAAATATGGTGGATCTGTTTGATGACCTAACGCAGTTGGTGGCCACGGCAGCCACAACAGTGTCAGGTTACCCTGTGCATCCCGGTACAAAGGTACTTGTATTTCATGAGCCATTCTTCTGTTGGGAATATCATGTAGTCAAATGTAGTACAGGGCAGATTAATCTTTGGTTGGGAATGATAATTTAGTCAAATGTACGTTCAGTACTGATCAATCTTTCGTTGTCAGATTTGTTAATGTGTCTGCTGATTTTGGGGTGTAGTCTGGTATTTGAAATCCGGATCTTGTTCATGATTCTTCTGATTTTCTTACATATTTTGAAAACAAAATTATAATTTTTATGTGTGCCTTTTCAAGCTCAAACATACTCATTAAACAGATGGCCGCCATTTTGATAGAGTCCTATGTGTACTCAACAACGGTCGTTTCTACCCATAGTGACGGCACTAATATCATTTGTTGTATTAGGTTTTTGTGGTTCTCGTGATTTTTTAAAATTCTTGCATTGCTCAACACTTTGGAAAAACAAAACGGGACAAGGAAACTCTTTATTCTAATTAAGAATGACGTTGTCGCATTTAATGTCATTGTACAGCTAAACTCTCCAGAACTGTTTATATGTAGATATATTTTAAGAGAAGATATCTTAATTTGTGAAGCATCCATTTTTCAATTTCCATAACACGTTTTTAAGCTGAGAAGTAACTCTTGTTCGTCTTATATACTATGAGTTTCTAAAAGTTGCACTTTTCTGTTTGAATTTTCCTGTGATTTGATATTTCTGAACCCAATTTCTGTTTAAGGCAAACCGTTTTAAAAACTGTTCCAGTGCAATACCTACTTTTTTGTTTAAATTTTCCTTTGAGCTGATATTTCTTACCACAATTTCTGATTAAGGCAAACCGTTTTAGTGGGTGGTTGGCGGGTGCTCTGGTTTGGTTTGCTTCTTCTTTCGTGTCAAACATCTATCGTCCTTATCTCCGCTTCTTCTTTTTTATGTTTGTTACTCTCTTGTATCACCTCTAATCTTCTGGCGCTCTTTTGACCTTATGCAGTTGCAAGCGCCGAAAAACTTCTACTAAAACTAAACTAAAACCGTTTTAAAAACTGTTGCAGTGCAATACCTGTGCTTCCAGCCCTATCAGAGGCGTATGTTTCAAATGTACACAGTGCAAAGATTTCTGCCTGTGTCATGACTGCTATGAGGCCGGGACAGGCCATGAACACGAGATGAAAGCCGTGGTGTCAGAGACACAGGAACTGCAGGTATTTTAATGTTTTTATGGGAGTGTTTGAGTGTGTGTGCGTGTATGTGTGTGTGTGTGTGTGTGTGTGTGTGTGTGTGTGTGTGTGTGTGTGTCTGTGTGTGTGAGTGTGTGTGTGTGTGTGTGAGAGAGAGAGAGAGAGAGACAGAGACAGAGAGAGAGAGAGAGACAGAGACAGAGAGAGAGAGTGTGTATGTGTGTGTGTGAGTGTGTGTGTATGTGTTTGTTTGTTTCAACTTTGATCATGTCTTCAATCTAATCAAGTACCTGTAAAATCATTTTATTTGTCTCTTTAAATTGTTTAGCCCCCCCCCCCAAAAAAAAAGAGCCAAAAAAAAAGTTTTGACCCTGTTGTTTTCTCTTCCATCCAATCCTGTTCCCAGGAAGAACTGAACAGGTCGATGTCGAGCATGCGCAGTATGGAGGAAGAACTGAGCTCCTTCCGTGACAAGTGCTTGTGTCCCATCTGCTTGGACCGCTACAAGGATCTGGCCTTCCAGTGCGGCCATCAGACGTGCCAAGATTGTAGCCAACAGCTTAGAGAATGTCCCGTGTGTAGGAGGGAGATCAAAAAGAGGATACGACTCTTTCATTAACTTATTAAACCCTGAGTTTTTTTCACCGTTCGCCAGAGTTTTTTTCTACAGTCACCTTGGTGCACTATGTCTCATTATAACCCCAAAGGTTTGCCCCCAACTTCTAAATTCTAAAGGGCAGAAACAAAGGCTAAGTCATTATTAAAAAACTTGGTTTGTGAATAGTTCCGAAAAACAAGTAAAAACTAGCTCTAAATAAAACAAGACAGTTGTCACAATAGTATTAGACGCTCCCAAAGTCCGATGATGAACAGGGTTATTACCACCGGACGCTCCCAGCGTCTGATGGGGTTGAAAGAATTAAAGCAATTACTATATCGTGGCGAAATCGGGCTCTTCTCAAGTTTAGGAATTCGAAGAAATTGGCATTGTCCCACCGGTTTGGCCATGTTTAACGATTCTTTAAATTTTTGGGCTCAACATTATTTAAAAATACATTTCTAGTTGGATTTCCCCCAAAAAATGCTTACCAAAGATGACAATAATGTATTTGTAGTTTTCAGGTACACTTAAGATTTGGAAGTCACCAAATTTTGGCGGCCATTTTCCCCCTAATTTTCCCCCTGATACTAAGCGATCCGCACCTCCTTCAATTGCAAATATTTCGACTTCTATTGTGGATAGATGGGTATTTCCTGAATAAAAAAAGAACAAGAAAAATTAACAGGCTTTAAAATTATACTAATAAAATCATATTCCCCCAAACTGACGAGCGCCTGATTCCACCACATCTTGACACAGTCTTAATTACTGGTAAAGATTGCTGTGGTAAAGTCTGGCTCTGATATTAACCTGTCCTCTGTTGATTCTTTTTTTCTTAACAAAAGAAAAGCTTGATAATCACATTTAAAATATAAAGAAAACAATCGTTGTTGAGCTTTATAGGGACAGTATCGCTGCACAAAATGGCAAAAGTATCAAATCACGAATTTCATGTTCTGTTGAAGCTTATTGTAGAGAACATCATTGAAGTGTACCATACTTTTTGAATTTTAAAATGATCTTTTGTAGATTCTTTTTTTCTAACAAAGGATAAGCTTGATAATCACATTTAAAATGCAACGAAAACAAGTTTTTTTTTCTTTTAACATTATCACACCCTACTTTTGCTACATTATTATTATGATTATGATTATTATTATTATGATGATGATGATGACGATGATTATTATTATTATTATTATTATTGTTTATTATTATTATTATTATTATTATTATTATTATTATTATTATTATTATTATTATTATTATTAAAACTATTTTTTTAAGTTGTTAAAAATAATATTAACATTTTTTAAAAATATTACATTGTCATCACCACCATCATCACGATTAATATAATTTTTATTTTTTAATTAATTTTTTTTTATTATTTTTTTTAAATTTATTTTTATTTTTTTAAATATTTTTATTAACATTGGTACCCACTTTGCAGCAGAATTATTTTTTCCAAACTAGCTGTGATTACATTATTTTTTAGTTCTGACATTGGTCACACTCATTAGGATGTTTTTGGTCATTATAAAAAATAAGCTTCTTTGTGATGGTGTTTTAATTTGTGTTGGGGTTGTCTACGGGCAGTTTTCTACCCACAGTATGTTTAGTTGTCATATTTATATCGTTCCTGACTATAAAAGTGACAATGCTTATGCATATACGGCTTAGCAGTGCAATACATCTACAGAGATCACGCAAGCTTGTTCACAGACATCTGTTTAAAATTCTTTGACAATAATAGATGTTGTGCTTTGCGAGTAAAAAAAAAATACCTCCAACTATAGAATAGCTTAAAATCCATATATAATCTTAAATGTTTCTTTTGTGTACTCAATTGAAGTAATACAAATCCTGTCATGCATACCTGTATATATATATATATATATATATATATATATATATATATATATATATATATATATATATATATATATATATATATATATATATATATATATATACATTGTGTAAATACATTTGCAATTGCTTGTTCGCGTTTGGGTTTGATTAAATGGTGCTAAGGCAAAGAACTATGCTGAAATCCACGAAGTTAAAACAAAAATTAAATGTAGAACAAAAATGGAAAGATGAATTTTTTTTTTAAGATTTTTTTTCTTTTAATCGTAACCAAAAATTATGACCATATTTATTATTGTTACCCATAACGCCAAAGGAAAGATGTATAATTTTTGTTGAATAAAATTATACATTATATATCTGAAGGGCCACAGTGAAACAACAAGAGAAGTCTGTGTTTTGCATAATTCGAGTTGTGACGCGAGTGTGTAAGTGTTTATGCACCTTTTCTTGATCATCTAGGTGTCCAGGGCTAAGAATCCTATGAGTCGCCCAATATCAGGCTTGGAAAATAGGGCTATATAGAAGAACGCAGGGCTGTCAAGTATTTCTTTTTTTTCTAACTCCAAAAAGTGACATCCCTTGTTTGTTTGTTTGTGTGTGTGTGTGTGTGTGTGTGTGTGTGTGTGTGTGTGTGTGTGTGTGTTCAAAGTTAAAGTTATCGAGGACGGTTGTATTAATAGTGATATCTATTGAAGGAATTAAAATTGGTATGTAGTGATCCTCTGTGTAATAAAGAAATTATATATTTCTATTTAAAGAGTATCCTCCAGCTTCGTGCTCGGATTCCTTTTTGTAGATTCACTTATGGACTCATTGTTCTTAATCTTACTATCTGTGTGATATCTCTGATATAATTATTTCAGAATTAAAAAAAAAAGAAATTTATATCGCTGTAGCAGCTGGATGCAATGCCTGTCCATCCATCTTTCTTTGCTTTATGAGATGCAGTCCGAAGATCTAGTTCTGGCTTTAAAACTTAGGACGGGATTACCCTCTCTATTTCAAATTATTAAGGTAACGCATTTTGGTTATTCGACGTCGCTATTTTTGGAGCACTTTAAAAAAGAGCCATAATTTTGTCATCATATAACAGATTTCTCCATTCTGTGTTCTTTATCTGGAGCTTAAAACGACCCATTAACAATATGCATAAATTTTTTATCATGAAATATACAAATTTGGGCTTCCCATGTGTGTATGGTGGTTCTAAATGTGCCGCAATATTGCCTGTTATTCTGTTTCTGATCGGACACAATATTATGTGTCCCCTACGTTCCTTGAAGAGGTAAAAAGTTTCATGTTACAACTGACATAATTTGCGAAACTAACAGTCAACTGTATGGCTTTTACTTTTTCTTCAGTTATCAACTTACTAGACACAGAATACATAATATGGGTCTTATCATTTAATAATAAACAATGTTCGCCAATATTGATAGACAATATAGATCCTGTGGGAGATGAGCGGCGTCTGTGGTGTGGTGGTACGATCCTTCTCTGCTGCACGCACGAGACCCGAGTTCGATTCCCGACGTGCGGATATAGATCTAAATTTAGCGAGTCTATTGGCCTTTCTACCTAGATGTTTTAAATCCCTCTCTGCCCCGGTTAGCGTTGACAGGCAGTGTAGGAAGCCTGCCTTCTAAATGATCTTAATCGTCTCTATTGGCGCGTATAAATATATAAAATGAGAAGAAAGCCAAAATATTTTTTCGAGGGATGGGTATGTTTAGTGTTCCAACAGGACACAGGATTATGGAAGAAAAATCATCGGGTTAAGTCTGAAAGAATAAGAGCTCAAATTGTGATCGATCGTGGAACATTGACGGTTAGGACAGTTTTGTGGTCAGCGGAAACACAACAGCCATTGACACTATAGGTGAAGTTAAGGTAAAGCGTGAGGGAAAATTCTTATACCTTACATAACGTACATCCACGGTGTGCCCTGGTCATCCATCATTGGTTCGGACGTCAGAGAGGTTTCAAACGTATGTATTTAGCTTACACATACACACACATGCACACACGCACGCGCGCACACACACATATGCACATTAACACCCCCACCCCCACACCCCCCCAAAACACACTCAAAACACAACCACACACACACAAATACACACGTACACTTACTCATTCACATACTCACTCACTAATTCACTCACTCATTCTCTAACCCACTCTCCTCCCAACAAACGAACAAACAAACAAACAAACACAGACAGACGCATACAGAGTAGAAGTGTGAGAGACCGGAGTGAGAGAGAGAGTGAGAGAGAGGAGGGGGGAGAAAAGCCAACGTGCATTGAACCTCATACATTATCGAGTATACGTGGGCGCAGAATCTTATTCTTTGAAATTTAACATTCAAACACCATTATTACTGCACATAAAATAAATATATGGTAGACAGTATTCTCTGATTGTATCAAAATTTATTCGTGCCGTAATTCAATAGTATCGGGTAGGTTCTGATTAAAGCTAAGCAAACAATTAATATATGATTGGAAGAAGAAGAATTATTATCACTAGTTATAGTATGTTATCATTAGTGTGTTATTTCAGACGCAAAACCTCAATAGTTAACGTCTATATCCTATAAGATGAAGTAAAGTAGGCGATGAGTCTTTAAAAACAACCCAAGAACAAGAAGGCACTGTTCAGGATTCGAACATGATTTATCAAAATATTAGCTCACAGAGTGTTAATGACACAAACTGATCAAGAAAGAAAAATGATCGAGAAATGGACGAAAGCCGTAGGTGTTGGCAAACTTTGCTACCAAAGATTTACTCTATCCGCAATATATTTCAGTCTCTGAAAAATTGTCTTCCAAAATTGATGCAAAATATAGCAATTGTCTCCAATTAAGCTAACAAACTCTTCTTAATCCGTTTCAAAAGGGAGTTCTTTTGTATGCAAATCTCCTGCCCATTCTACGCAAGACACGTTATAAAAATAATTTCAAACCTGCAATGTTTACAGCACCTCGAGTAGAGACGTAAACTATCTTCCTTGACCTCATGATTGTCGGTTATGTCTAGTCGAGACCTAACAATCGAACAGTCAGACTTCATGAAATAACTGACCACCCTAACCTTTTCAAGAGAGCGTTGTTTTTCAGGCTACCGAGCGTGTGTTACTCGGGGCTAAAAATTAGAGTTTCAACATTTGCATCCCATTTCAAAATGGACCTTTTGCTTGTAAAATTATGTTTGTTACATATCTATCCCGTATGCCCGAGCAAATAATGCACATGTAGATCTGGAAGATTTCGTTTGTTGATACATCTTCTTTGCAAAAGCATAATGTACAGGGGTGAACTGTTTTATCATATTTCTGTTGTGCAACACGACGGCAACAAACTTTTACAAAAATATAATCCGGATGGATGTTCTAGCTTTCGGTAAATTCTGATGTCAATTGGATCATTAAAAAAGAAAGTTATTAATGTTTCTTTGAACTAACTTTTTCTGGTCAGCTGGTTGCTTGTGGAGTAGTATATCGAGCGGTCATGTCATATATAATCCTCATTCCGGAGGTTCAAATCAAATTATATATCGGCCCACTCTAGACTGTGAGAGTGTACTCATCAAATATTGTCCCCATTAAGATTAAGTCAAGGGTTTTTAATCAAGTTATATAATATGTAGGTAACTCTGGACCT
>NW_004797425.1:695950-722909 GCF_000002075.1 Aplysia californica
GAGAGAGAGAGTGTGTGTGTGTGAGTGTGTGTGTGTGTGTTTGTGTGTGAGTGTGTGTGTGAGTAAGTATGTGTATATTTATATATATATATATATATATATATATATATATATATATATATGTGTGTGTGTGTGTGTGTGTGTGTGTGTGTGTGTGTGTGTGTGTGTTTGTGTGTGTGTGTGTGTGTGCGTGTGTGTGTGTGAGTGAGTGTGTGTATATGTGTTTGAGTGAGAGTGTATGTGCATGTGTTCTGCCAGTGGCCCTCGCCCGTCCACTGGTCGAGCCAGGTGGCCTTACATTATCGTATTCAGCAATCCTTTTACTTCTGTTCTCTATAAGGCTACGCAGATGGGACCAGATGGTTAGGTTGTGTTGGCCCCATGACCAGCCCAGATGAATTTTTTCTTGCCATTTCTAGTTCGCTTGTCTGCGCTCTCAGGTAAATCATCCCGTTGACTTGCGCAGGAACAGAAAAGGGCTGCTTCTTTTTGTTCTTTATGAATTATTCTAGAGCCTATTTTTACAAAGGACGTTAGTGTTTGAATCGCTTTGGATCCGCACAAATATGGAACGTGTAAACTGATACATCGATCATAATGGGCAGTCAAGCATGTTTTAAGGTCACAGCTGTTGCAACACAGAAACACTATACTATAATGCCCATGGTATCTCTAAACCTTCTATTGCACCATCAGAGCAAGTGCTTAGAGAAGGAAAAGACAGGACATCCCGATTATTCAGCAGCGTATCCTTTCAACAAAGAGCAACAAAATAGAAAAACAGCAAGCGAAATTAAATGGCATTTCATTGAAAAACATTAGATATCACAAGAAGAGACAGACAATGAAATGAAGACACCAGAGGTCAAGTAAGCGTCTAATAGAGCGTAACATGCTTCAAGAGAAAACAAATAAAAGGGTTTGGACATGTAATGAGAATGGGGCCACAAAAGCCAGCCTCCAAGGTCTACAACATGCGATTCGATGGCTTCAAGGCAAAAGAAAAATTCAAGAAAAAGAGTGATCGACGGAGTCAAAGGGAACGCTCGCAGCTGGCCTGTGTCCGACAATAACACCCCCCCCTTTTCGGACACTTCATTGTAGAAGAGGTCAGATAGTGAGTAAGGTTTTCTACTTGATCTCAAGGCGATCGGTTTTTTGTTGAACAATGCTTGCAGATCCAAGGAAGACCAAACGTGCTTCAAGCTTCAAGCTATGGATCGTACATGCTAAGGACAATAAACGCTTGTGGGGCTTGACTATGACTAAAAAACCCGTATTCCAGTTTAAATATATTTTTTTCTGAGGAAACCTTAGTGTCCAAAATGTGCCAATGGCGTCCTCCAAACACCACCCGATTGAAGCTCCCAGCCTACATTTTCACACGTCTTCAAAATGTGTTTTTCCGTATGTCGAAATTCCATAATATGAGGCAACAAAAATTGTCAAACTTGGAGAAAGGTAAGTGAGGATTTTAAAAAGTATTCCGTCTAAAAGATTCCAAGAGGTTTGGGGGACAATTTAAAAAACCAACCAACCCAAAAAGCGTTCACTTTCCAATTCTGATAAGCACACTGTGGACATTGGAAGTCGGAACAGGAGAAGAAACGAGTAGATGAAAATATTGCTAACCTGAAATGTGAGAAAATAGTGTGCCTGAAACTTTTGAACACGTCTTATCAACAGCCAACAATTAGTATACTACGTGTCTGCACACACGATTTAAGACAGAAACATGCTCGTGTATCTGACCCATTGATTATAAAACGAAGTTATTCCTCGCCTGAGGAGGAAAAGTAGAAAATTAGTCAGAAAATGTTAGCTGCTAAATTTCCTGTTTCAAAATTTTATTTGGTTACTACGCCAAGGGTTTTACTATGTTTGATGGAGGGAATGCAAAAGATTTGTACCGTTAGAATTTTAGATACACTTTCAAGGAAGTGAGTTTTGAACCTACTTCAAAGATACAAAAGGCATTTGGAATCAGACATCAAAATCAAGTTGGATCTAAGGTCCCTAAACAAAGCGCTTCTTTTCGAATGTTTAAGGGAGTTAGAGCAGACATTCGTCTATCTGACACACTTATCACGGATTGCCAAGTGTATGCTGCTGACTATAAGATTTCACATCGTGAAGCAAACGAAAATCTATCTCGCTTTTTAGTTTACGAAAGGGAGGCTTACTCACACTTCGTTTTATAGTCTATAGTTTATAGTTTATGTTGCAGATGCAGTATGTAAATCAATTATCGGTACGTAATAGAAGAAACTAGTACGTATTGTTGCAGCAACCAAGGTCTATTGGAAATATGAATACCATCCTCAGCAAGATTTTGTGACTGCTGTTAATTCCAACTAAAGACTTGGATCAGGATTTCAGTCAGTTCATGCTTTCATGGATCATGGTTTTACTTCATTGTTTGGGCTTAAAAATCAGCTAGAGGGGTATAAAAAGTTTTCCGCATAAATGATATGTAAGTCCAGAACTGCGAAAGCCTTTTACAGTCAGTTTCCAAAGTTAAAATCTCTTTGGGGACTTCTTTCTTCCATGACGTGGCTGAACAAATATAATATAGTATTGTTTTACAGTTTTAAAAAACCTCGATATTTTGACTACTAAAATGGGAGAGGCGAAAGGCCCATACTACCACAAGTTTTACAATTACTTTATATAGTGTGCAGCACACACACCAAGCGCACAATAAATGGGGAAGTTTTGTGTCTGTCACTGATTGCCTGGAACGGGACATTAACAGGTGATGCTGACATGGGTCAGTCATGAAGTCACACAGTGGACACGCCAATGCGAAGTGGCTAAGATTTATTATGTGTTTAACAACATGTATCTCACTGTAACGTAACACTTTCCACAAAAAAAACGATGAGGAGGCATGCTTTATGTCTAAATTATAATATCCAGGTACTTATATAGCCCTCAACCCCGATTAAAGTACACAGGCTCTGGGCGCTTTACAATACAACGGAAACATAATAAAAATCGGTACAATGTGTTCTGATCAAAAGAAAATCTCTCTTAATATTTATTTCGTTAATTTAGAAAAAGAAATGACTTTAGTTGACATTTGAATTAATTAAAGGATTTCGTCTCTCTTAAACTGGTCAAAGCATTCCATACATTGGGGCCAGTTATGAAAAGCCTTTTCAAAGTAACTGACTGGAGTAACTTGTCTGACGAGCCGCCATTTTACTCGTACTTTGTTATCAGTGCAAAAATACGTTACTTTATACCAATCAAAACAGAAAAGGAGTTGGTGACTTACTTTTTCGCCTTTGTCCTTAAAGTCTTGTCCGAAAGGGTTCAAGGGCCCAGCCCCGTGGGCGCCGTCCACGTGTCCCACACCGTAGGCTATCTTACCCGGCAGGCATGGGTTGGGCACGTAGAAACCATTGGGAATGTCGGCCATGAAATCCGGGTACGCAGACGTAAGGGCATACAGAGTTGCTATCGACAGGAAAACACACAGCGCTATAATAATATGCTGTGCCATCTTCGGGGATCCTCAGAATCTGCGGATATTCGATGAATTTGGTTAATGTGGAAAAGTGAGCTGGGAACTTTAGTTGGGTGTGATTTTGGAGGGCGTTATTGGTAGAATCTACCTCTTTTCTTTTTCTGTCAGTCTATGTTACTTTTCCCTGCCTAGATGACCTTTATCGTGTCGATGTGCTTCTCTTTACTCGAACTTAGTTAACCAAAAAATCTATCTGCAAGAGGAAAGATCTTGCAATTTTACTACGAATTGATATGATGGATAGCTATTTTTTCATAATTTCTTTCAAGCGAGGATATTTTTCATTGCCCAGTCTGTCAATCTGTATTCCTCTTTTTTCAAATCCTGTGTCCAAAGTACACTAGGACAGTTTATCCTGGCTAGTTTCTGTACATACTATTTCATCACTATGCAACAGTTAATGTTTTTTTAAGGCAAGTTCGACTCCAGGACGTTTTCATGATCTATTTTGGCCTCGACAGAACTCTCGTTAGATAGATCAGCAATAAATAGATATGAATGATATATAATAACGAATAAAAAGAAAAGGAAAGACAACACTAGTGATCTTCGTAATAAGTTTACAATAACATGACGCCCATCATCCTATCATGATAATACATGAATAACAAAACAAATTGGAGACGTAGCACCCTTTTTCTAGTCGACGCTGTATGCCTACAACGCTATGATTTTGTTTGTTTTTAGTTTTTGTTAGTTTAAGGTGTCATTATCAATGATGTATTCTAGTGCCCACCCACCTATAATTCCAGTTATCCATACTGCTTGACTTTATGAGTGAGCACAGTTGGTTGAAAAGGTGGTTGAGAGAATGGCTAATTATTTCGGTGTTATTGAGAAGGAACGATGTTACTTGAAAGTAAAGTTTGAGACTTCTTTATGATAAATTGGTTTATTTGACTTACTCTACATAGGAAATAAAAAAGGTATTTGCTGACTTTGAAGCTCTGCACAGATTCCATTTAAGATTTCATAGTTCCTTGCTATCAAAGGTTGGCGGCTCGGAAGCAGTTAACTGTCCCTCAAGCAAAAAGGACATTTTCAGGAATACACACAAGTACATTCATTCACACCGCACCCAAGCGAAACTTAGTCCAAGCAACTGACATTTGTTCAAAGCCTCTCAATGCATTCACATATCAGTATAATCACCAAAATAAAAAAACTCTGCTACCATAGAATCACACGGGCAAATACCGACGTGTGATTTGTGAGAACAAACAAATTCAAGCAAAACACGTTTACCTTTTTACTGTCCAAAACGCTCTCTCCACTCAGAAACAGACCATCCCTCTTCTTCGAACAAGCCCAAGAGCACACTGCCAATGATTGTACATTTGGGAGGTCCAGCGTTTCATCATTTTATAGTTGATGTAAATAATTATAATTATGTGCTCATTAATTCAAAAGGTTCCCCATGATAAACATTTCATGACTGTCAAGACTTGCAAATTATGTGTCGGTGCTGGGTACTAAACGTGAAAAAATCAATTAAAGAGTTGTAAAAATTGTAGTTAATTGCGATGGATGTGATCAATGATTGTGAACACTATGATAAGGCAAAACGGAGGAAAGTGTGCGAGGGCACAAACCACCATGGGGACTGAAAGCGCGTCAATCGCTGACCTACTTTCCTATTAGCGCGCAACAGGTATGTAGTGCAGATCATAGTCACTGTTCGTTGTTCACCCAGACCAGTTTGTATGATAAGTGTTTTTTTTTTCAAGCATCGAGGAGGAGTTTTGTGATTGTCAGGAATTTCTGTTTTCATTCTTTGCCAACTTCATGCCCCCCCCCATTCTTGCAGAGTCTGTGACTGACTGTTTTCGTTGTTAGTACATCATTTCATTCCGTTGCGCTTGAGAACAGCAATTTCAATCCGAATGAACCATTGTTCTTAAAATAAGATAGATATTAAAAGTTACCAAGAGCTGTTAAACAAGACTTCAAAAAGCAAACACAGGGTCGTCAGTGACGAGGTAGACGCTTCATTGCTAAGAAATGATTTAAGTTGGAACCAACAAACATTCTTCACCCGTATATAAGGATGCTACCACGTTGTTTAAAATGTCTGCAAATAGACAATACATTAGACTTATCTATATTTTTTAAGTGAATGTGTTTTATGCCCACATCAACACAATTCAAATCATCCAGAAGGCACGTTTCTTGACAGGACTGAGAGAGATTCCACATCCCAGCAGAAAGACCGAGATACACGATAAAATTCTCCCTACACAAGAAAAGAACTCTTGTTTTCTGCATGCGAAGGCGAAACACCTAGCCCCTACACCAGAGACGCCCGCCATACGGTATCTCAATGTTAGAGCAACATTTAAACAATATATCAGATTGAAGGGAGTGGAGTATCATCTGGCAGCTAAACATAAACAAAACACAAATTTAATGTATCAACTGGCCAGGGCCGCATAAATCAACTGATCCAAAATGCATAACTTGACTAGCTGCACAAGAGAAAAAACAACAATGCAGCAATAAAACATACGAAGAGCAGATATTGGGATTAGCAAAACCAGATGCTAGCCGGGGGGAAAACCGCTGATGACTCATGCATTGAAGCATTATAATATGTCTCTCAGCTAAAAAAGGAGGAGAGGCATCAAGACTTCTCAAGCAATCAAAGCCAAGTTCAAGAACACCACATCCGGGGTATAAAGAATGGGCGTCCGCGCCACAGCCCAGCATGGTGCCTACTGAACCATGCGCCCGTGTCTCTGTGCGTCTTGAGGCCACAAATATAGGAGAATACAACACACATGTTAAATTGTACCCACGCAACTGCAGTATATTCACCATTCCAATAAAGGTATGATGTACATACTCAAGTACATGTATTAATGTTAAGTCATGTTTTGTCCAAAGTGAATAACTAATTCAACTTTTATTATTGCTGGTCCAAAAATAAAAGGGATGCCCATGGTAATGAACTCGTTTTGTAGGATCAGATCTGATCACGAAATGGTGCTGTCTTCTGGACATTTTATCAAATAGACCCCCATTTAGCTTCAGTAAATTACCCTAAACGCCCAGTAGGATCTATCACATTTTGGGCACAAAGGAAGGATCTGACGTCACAATTTCATATGACGCGTGACAGCCTTCTAATTGGCTGCGACCCTGATTTCCATCAAATATACCTGACCCAGCCAAGAAAATCAAACATGTTTAATTCATAAGAATTTGGTCTAATTGTGTCAAAACCAATATTTCTACTTACCCCTTCACAAAGGAAAATGATTATGGCCGTCCTCAAAGATAAAAAAAACTATAATGTTGGAAAGGGATAGGGGGTGCTTTCGTGACCTAGAGGTCAAAGTGTTTGCCTCTCATTCAACAGGTTCCGGGTTTGAATTTGGATAGAGACGGGAATTTTTCTTCTTAAATTGTCTCCTTTCACCTTCTTTCCTGCTCTCTAGCAATGTTCTGTCGTCTGCTTTCATCTCCACTTTCTGCCCTCACCCCGTCACCTACTTTTCCCCCTCCTCTGGGCTCCTGACTCTTTCTGCAGCCTTCCTACTGCTAGTTTTTGGCTCTTTCTTACTGCTGTCTTTCAGCCACACCCCTGATCTTCTGGTATGAAATATCTATATGTAGCCTTCTCGGACAAGGGCAAAAAAAATCTGGGAGATTCCGGGTGCAAGTTACGCATGTTAACCCTTGGTGGTCCAAAAATCGAAAAGAGTAGGCTTCCGCCGCCCCCCCCCCCCCCCCCCCCCCGGGGAAAATCCAAAAGTCCCCCCCGCCAAAAAAAGTAAAACTTTCCCGGGCCCCCTTTAAACTTTATGCAGTTGCGAGCGCCGTTAAACACTTGCGTAAAAAAAGAAGAAAAAAAGGAAGGGATTCGAACAAATGTTTCTGTTGGGTATAAGGCACGGAAGTGGACGGCAATACGACCAGCTACAGCTATTTCCAGTGCTAAAATAAGCAAGTAAACTTCCACCTGTAAGGCACAGGCCTTTCTTTAAAAGTATTATGTTGCTTTATACCTTGACAAAAACTGTGGCTTCTTAACACAGGGGTGTCAGAATTTTAAGAAAAAGCGAATTGTTCGTTTTGTTCATTATCTAGCTTTTGATTTAGTCTTTTTTTTTTTGGGGGGGGGGGAGTTTTTTGTTCTGGATGGTGAAAAAAAGGGGGGGGGGACTGTTCGTATGTTTGTTTTGTACTCCCGCTAGTTTTATGTGCAATGCACAGAAATTTCGGTAAAAGTAAAGTATAACCCCCCCCCCCCCAACCACCCATGTATTTGCGCATATTGAAGATCACAGCCAGCTGTTGTCTATTCCAGTGGGACACAGCACCATGTTCACTTTGACACATGCAGGTCAGCAGGTCTTAAAGTGAATACAAGTTCAAAAATCCCTCAACATTTGTATTGCTCCCATTAAAAAATTGTAATATTTTCCCACTATAATGTTTCCCTTTCGACTAGTTCTACCAGAAGTTTTACGAATCCTATTTGTCCACATATATCAATAGGGACCCGTTTAGACGCAAGGTGAGGGGAGCTTTAATAAAAAGAATTTTTCTCTTTAAATGATATTATAAGCAAAAACATAGCACATAATGTCGGGAGATGATACTAACTAAATTATGTATTCACTCTGACATTTTAGAGAACGGTTTGATATGCATTACATGAATGTGCATACATAATTTGGAAACAGGAAAAAACCAGTTAAGCCAATTAAATAATTATCATTCTAAGAGACAGTGAGAGAGGGATGAGTGAGAGAGAGAGAGAGAGAGAGAGAGAGAGAGAGAGAGAGAGAGAGAGAGTTAGAGAGACAGACAGACAGACAGACAGACAGACAGACAGACAGACAGACAGACAGACAGACAGACAGACAGACAGACAGACAGACAGACAGACAGACAGACAGACAGACAGACAGACAGAGACATAGACAGTGACAGAGACAGAAAAAGTCAGGGACCAGCAGAGAGAGAGAGGGGGGGGGCGGGAGAGAGAGAGAGGGGGAGGTAGTTAGAAAGAGTGATGTAGGGATGGAAAACAATGCCTTTTATGTCTTACCCAATAATGACTATGCTACTTCTACGTTAACTGGGAGTTTGCCAGACAAGAGAATGTTTCGTGATAAATCTAAATCTATATGGACATTAATTGTAATTAATTTTGAATTAAAATATCGGGTTCCACATTTGTTTTTTAAATAACAAAGAGTCGCTTTTATATAACGAATGAACAAATTCGTATAGTCCCATTGTTAGCTTTGAAATATGATGGCTTGAAAAGTGAATACATCGTCAACAAAGGATTAGCAAAAGCCTGTGCTCATTATAAATATATCAGTAGCTACGCACTCATTACATGCTCAGTGGTGTTCTATATTCGCGAAGAGACGAGTTTGATTCATATTTAAACATTATCTGTCGGCGCTTGAGCCAGATCAGCTGAAAATAAAATATAATATATTGAGTTCTTTGATAGAATTGGCACAAACTTTTAAAAAAATAGCACCCCTCAGATCCCGAGGCAAGTGATACCTATCAACTGTTTCTACATTCGTAAACTGATAATGAATCCCATCAGCCTCTTAACTGCCTGTCTGGCCATAGCTGCAGTGGGTATCCTTGTTTCTGAGGCCTTTCCCGTTTATGTGGCTCTGATACCAAACGGAGTTAACGTCCTCGACAGCTGTGGTGACCCTGTGTACGCCGTGGGGCACGTCAACCCGAAAGGCGGCGGACCCAGGAACCAGTTTGGGATAGATTTTGCTGAAGCTGGTTACCAGGTGGGTGCACGCAGAGAGTTTGACTGATTAATTTGTTGTGAAATTCTTCTCGTTTCAAGCCACCCCTCTTTGTTATAAAACTGCTTTTTTCAATAAAAATCTTTTTTTTCTGTCTGAATTCTCCTTTGAATGTTCAAACTAACAAACAGAATGCTAGTTTATCTTTTCAGGTAACACACACATATATATATATATATATATATATATATATATATATATATATATATATATATATATATATATATATATATATATGGCGTGTGTGTGTGTGTGTGTGTGTGTGTGTGTGTGTGTGTGTGTGTGATGTGTGTGTGTGTGTGTGTGTGTGTGTGTGTGTGTGTGTGTGTGTGTGTGTGTGTACTTGCGAACAAAAGAAACTCGAAATCCTGTTTACTTTTGTAATGTTGATCATGTTTTTGTTTACACTTTTTAATTTTTAAAAACACAAGCCGTTTTTAAGCGTTATAAAAGGATCCCAGGGACATCATTGTGAACATTACATGTCAACCGAATGCATTACCAACTGCAGGTTAATGCTCCAAAATGTCCTGCAGCCTGAGTGCTTGGGGTTGTAAGCTCTCGAGGCTAGCTGGCCCGGTGGCATACGTAAAAGGTAGCCAAACCATTTCATTCTCTGCCTTTCTATGTAATGCAAGCAGGACTCAGTGCCGATAGCTGCTCTTACTTCTTTATCTCTCTGCCTGTCTCGTCTTGTGATGTTAACGGTTTTGCGGAGACATTTCATTTTGCATGCAGTGATGTTGCTTTTATGGGTTTTACTTGATGTCCAGGTCTGGCACTTGTAGCATAATGTTGGTATGAATGTTGAGGCGATAAGCTGTCTCTTTGTGTCCGTGGAAATGTTCGGATGAGATAGGGACTGGGGGGGGGGGTGCGAGCTCGTAAGGGACAGCGTTGGCTTTTTGAGTTCGCATTTCTATTTCTCTGTCTATGGACCCGGTACTGGAAAAGTCCTGCCGAGATATATAAACTCCTTCACCTGTTTCAGTTGTTTATTATTGACATGGGAGTTCAGGGGACTACGATTTCGGCTCAGTTTCCAAACTCTTGCTTTTGATGTACCTATTTTCTTAACCGCAGCACATCTCCGATAAATGGAAGCCATTAGGTTGTTGGTGACATGTTGTGGGATCTGCTTCTTTACCTCCTGGATGGCCACTTCCTGTTCCCGTGCGGTTCTCGGCCTTGATTGTCTCATCTCATGTTGCCGTTTAATTTCGTCCCAAAAAGGCTCAATTGGGTTTTAATCCGGGCTAAGGTAATGTTGAAGCTGCAGTATGATGCCGTCATCTTGCCGGAACCGGTAGTAAACATATTATCTGTCCTAAGAACTTCTGCTACGCAGCGGGCAGCGTCGACGCCATGTCTTCGACCTTCGCCTTGATTCTGGAAGATCACTGGTCCTGTGCTGTGTCTCCACATGATTCCACTCCAAATTACGACACGATGTCCTCTTTAGCGATTCCTATCTATGAAATTGACACAGTTGCCACAATAATGCTCACCTCTCGCTTGATAAATTCTGAGGCGCCTATTTGTTGTATTTACGGAGAACAGGCATTTATCTGAAAAGATCATGGTAAGGTTAATGGCGTCTATGGCGTCTAAGTCCAACCTGGCGCAATCGTCGGCTCACTGGGTATCGATTTATAGCTCTTCCGTGGGTACCCCTTATCAAATCAGACATTAACATTTTTGTAGCTGTCTGAAGCCTATTTGCACGATGCATCCTGAAAATACGTCTGTATGCTCGTGCATCGATTACTCTGGGTTGACATAACCGTGATCAGTCCGCCTTAGAATCTGGCCTTTCTCCACCCTCCAAACGGCCCATATTATATATATTGCTTTTTCTTGCTCTATAGCCCTTAAACGTGGCATTGTTGTTGCAAATGCTGTCAAAACGACCAAACCGATTTTTTTACTACGGCTTCAATACTTTTCACCCTTTTTCGCTCATTTAGATTGTGTTTCGGAGTCTTTTTCCATGCCTAAATTAAGGGGCAATAACTCTAGATCTAGTTGTCGATGACGAGCAAGAGAGAGGACTTTTGATTTTCAAAGAGAGTAGAATGGAAAACTATCGATAGAGTAAACTTCAACGTGCGTTTTTACTGCACTGTCATACATTCGATGAGTTCAGTACACGTAGCTTTGTCTTTCTTAGCCTGACCCATATCTGTTTTTTTGCAAAGGTTACACGGTGATCAAAAAGAGTTTCGTAATCATAGAATGTTTCAAATTCGGCTCTTGGCACTCGTGGGAAGACTGATACTAAATGTCAACTAAAATGAACTATTCATGAATTAACTAAGATAAATTTTTTAAAAGATTAGTGGATGGATGCCGAACTTTTTTCGTTAGTTCAGCGTAAAGACAGATAAATATTTTTAGAGTCAAAATTTAGAATACAACGTTTTATTCTATTAAAAATTGAAAGCAGGAAGTCGTTTTATATTTATTTTCAAATGGACAGCTTATTGTGAGTTTGTATATGTGTGTGTGAGTGAGTGTGTGTGTGTGTGTGTGTGTGTGTGTGTGTGTGTGTGTGTGTGTGTGTGTGTGTGTGTGTGTGTGTAGGGGAGAGGGTTTATGATAATATTGTTGTGTTAAATTCATATACGTGTGTAAGTGTATATTATTATGCACGTGTGTGTACACGCATGCTGTGTGGGTGTTTATTATTCGTTGTCTCTCTCTCTCTCTCTTCTCTCTCTCTCTCTCTCTCTCTCTCTCTCTCTCTCTCTCTCTCTCTCTCTATTTATCTATCTATCTATCTATCTATCCGTCTCTCTCTCTTTCTCTCCCTCCCTCTCCCCTTCTCTCTCTCTCACTCTCCTTTTCTCTCTCTGTCTCTCTATGTCTCTCTCCCTCTCTCCTTCTCTCTCCTTCTTTTTTTCTATCGCTTTCTACCCCCTCTGTTTATCTTTCTCTCTCTCTCTTCCACCCTTCCTCGTTTTTTTTTCATACGCTCCTATCTATCTATCTATCTATCTATCTATATCTATCTATCTATCTATCTATCTATCTATCTATCTATCTATCTATCTATCTATCCACGAGCGTATCTATCTATCTATCTATCTATCTATCTATCTATCTATCTATCTCACTCTCACTAACTTACACCAACACCCCACCCCCTTCACGCACACGCACACACGCTCACAAATTTCTGTTCAATATACTGTTTCCAGTTTTCATATATTTTTCATACTCCCCTCTCTGTCTGTCTGTCTGTCTGTCTGTCTGTCTGTCTGTCTGTCTGTCTCTCTCTCTCTCTCTCTCTCTCTCTCTCTCTCTCTCTCTCTCTCTCTCTCTCTCTCGCTGTCTCTCTCTCTCTCTGTCTGTCTCTCTCTCTCTCTCTCTCTGTCTCTCTCTCACACACTCTCTCTCTTTTTCTCGCTCTACCTCCACCACCCTCTCTCTCTCTCTCTCTTTCTCTCTCTCTCTCTCTCTCTCTCTCTCTCTCTCTCTCTCTCTCTCTCTCTCTCTTTTGTTTGTTTGATCATGTTTATCATAAATTTTGTCGACAGATGCAAGAACATTGACGCTGGGAAGAAATAATAACAAACAATTCCGACGACACTTGCATTCGAAACACAAACGTTTTCGTGTTGGTCCAAACTGTCACCGACTGTGCCACAGTTGCTTCGACACGAGAAAAGCATTGCATTTTTCGATATGGCTGTGTTGAAAGCAAGCAAGCGCGAAAATACTCTCATAAATCGAAATTGATCTTTACAATTGCGTTACGAAAGTGTGAGTACATCGCACCTTCACAGAAGAGAAGAGATCACAGAGCCCTTTCTTTTTACAGCCTGCCTTGTGGAGGTGTAACGCCACAGGTGACCCACGGGAGACGAGGTGGTTTTTAGAGCGAATCTCTCTGGCGATCGTCAGAGGCAACGCCTTTTCTGTATTGGCAACCCCGCTGGCGCATGAGCGATGAATTACAGCTCTCGATAGATAGATGGATGGATGTATGTATGGATGGATGTATGAATGGATGGATAGATGGATAGCGCATAGAGCCTGCTGCTGAGCGGGGATATGCGCTATACAAATGCTATCTATTATTATTATTATGGATGGATGAATGGATAGATAGATAGATAGATAGATATTGCGACAATACATACAATACTTAATCGGTCAATTTTACTGCATAGATCTAGATCATATGCCTATATAATAATACATGGCACGTCAAATTTTCAAATTTCTATTTTGGCAGCGAATTGTAGATTTAGATCAAATACAAATTACGTCTTCTGGGAAATAGCTTTTATTTTGCGCAAAACCTTCGTCTTCTTTTGGCTGCCCCAACTACAACCCCACCCCCTGTTTTTTTTTAAAAAACGTTTTTTTTTTCAAGAAATCTCACCCTCTCACACTTTTTCTGTTCTTTCATTGTTACCACTGTTACCGTAACATTCATACACAGCCCCCGTACTATTCTTCTCTATCATCACAACCCTTGACAAAATTATCATCTGCAGCAGCAGCAGCAGCAACAGCAATATCACCAGCAACATCAGCTGCAACAGCAGCAGCAGCAACAGCAGCAGCAGCAATAGCAGCAGCAGCAATAGCAGCAACAGCGACAGGAACAACGACAGCAGCAGCAGCAGCAGCAGCAGCAGCAGCAGCAGCAGCAGCAATAGCAACGACAGCAGCAACAGCGACAGCAGCAACGACAGCAGCAGCAGCAACAGCAGCAACAGCAGCAACAGCAGCAACAGCAGCAGCAGCAATAGCAGCAATAGCAGCAACAGCGACAGCAACAACGACAGCAGCAGCAGCAGCAGCAGCAGCAGCAGCAGCAGCAGCAGCAGCAGCAGCAGCAGCAGCAGCAGCAGCAACAGCAGTGGATAGTAGACCACACGTAAATAAGACATTCTACTCTTTTTGCTGACGCTCACTATTTATAAAATCCAAGCGTACATCACGTTCTAGGTTTGGAGGCCATTTATTTATTTGCTGTCCTTGGGAAACTCTTAGATCTAGTTGGTAATTTATAATCCACCTTCGCAGTTTGCCGGTCACATGACAATAATATTATGCTGAGCTATTATAGTTCGAAAGTGCGTTATCCGTTATTGTTGTGTTTTACCATTAGTACCTCGGCACCTGGATAAAGTTGTTATTGGCAGTATGTTGCAACAGCAGATAGCAACCATGACATTAATGTTGCGAGGCATGATTGATGGTCCAAATAGTAGCCAACACAGTAGTCAGTTTGTTTTAGTAGTACTTTTACGACGCTCGCAACTGCATAAGTTCATATGAGCGCCATACACACAGTAGTCAGTTTTATGAATTATCTCTAGTGGGTCGGGGGGGGGGGGGGGGGGGGGGTTGTTATGAAATTCAAATTTTGATTAGATGACTCAACCTTGAAAAGTTTTGTCAGTTGGTAGGTCTATCATGCTGGAATTACAGAGTAGATGGCCCAGGTTCGAATCCCAGACTTGGTGTTTTTGACCTCAGGTCATTTTGTGGAGTTTTCAAGTCTTTCGGCCCAGTCGGCTCGGTCTTATCGGAGACGGATGTTAAATTCAGAGGTCCTCTTTCTTGAATAACCTAATAGTGTTCACAGGGAAGTTGAACCCATACATTTCCTTTTATTTTCACAACCTTAAAAAAAACAATAAGTATTTTGCCTGCGTATTATGTGTGCAGACCCGAGGAAAGGGTCCACATGTGCAATTGTTTACTTATTTTCGTAGTTATGTTCTGCATAGAATTATTCTGATTTTGGTTGGGGGTTTTTTTTCCAGATAAATCACAATGATTTTGAGAAATGGTCACTTTTGTGAGTGAAAGGTACTCCTTACAGGTATGTGGATTTTTTAACATCGGGCAAAAGGGTAACCAATCAAAGAATCTTCTATCCCCTTCCTTCTTTCTGGGAATAAAACAAACGTAAGCTTACATATTGTATTCGGAGCGGCTATTGAGGAATACATATTATTTTGACTATATTTTGCTGAAATGAACTACTGTCAATCGAACAGGTTTTTGTGAGTTGGTTTTTTTTCTTTCAAATCACATCTGAGTTGAAAATCCTCAGTTTGTTCAGAGTGAGATGTCAGATCTTATTCAAAGATGTGAAAGCAGCCTGTGCCTTTCCTATGTGGCACTTAATTTCTGTTCCTGCCCCTCTCCCTGTCAATAATAATCCAAAGATAGCAGAAGAATTCAACGTCTTTATAGGCGAGTGCAGTCAAACACATTTCCTCAACTATCGAACCTAAACTGTCCGGCTTTTGCACAGTGAATTGTATCAGTTTGTTTTAACAGATCAATATTTTTGTAAACGCTTGTAAGCTCTATTTAAGTAAATTCCTTAACACGTACTAGATTTTTAGATCTAATAAAATAAAAATCCCAGTGGGTGGTTTCTACGGATTTTAAAAGGTTTACAGCTGGGACAATATCGCTTTTAAAAGCATGTCCGTCATTTTTTTTTCTAATGGCGAGATTATCTTTATTGAACGCATGTTTGGAGAACTTTTGGTGCAAAAAAGGTATTCAATATAAAATTAATATCTTGTAACTAGAAATCTTGACCTAGTTTCACCACTAAAAAGTGTCGTTGGTGAGCTGTGACTTAGGCCTAAGCCATGTGCATACGCAAAATGTGAGTGAGAAACGGGAAGTGCTGTGAACGATTCCATTTTCCGCATGCAGGAGATTTGTGGTGTTATATTGTTGTAGAAATTTAAGACGAATTTTTTTTTAAACTTTGCCTCAATTGTGGGAAAATATGATTAAAGATAAGATGCTACAAACTGCTATGCAAAGTATGAGTGTGATTGATTCTCCCGTTAAAAAGATATTTGAGGATATGTTGCGCCACGTATTTTGGCCGCACTATTGTGCATCTTATTCTATTGTGACTTGCTCTTCTTGTGATGCATTTATCCTCAGGACCTTTTACTTCCTGGGGTGGAGCCTTGATCCAATAGTCTCTGTTTTGTTTTAGTAAGGTTTTACGGCGCTCACAACTGCATAGGGTCATATGAGCGCCAAGGGGTGGGTGTCAACAGAGAAGTCCGAACGGGGAATCAGGCTTACTCTGTTGACCTCTCTAGTTTCAACAGCACAAAGTCTGCTTCGACTATCAAGGCACCCTGGAAATAGCAGCCACAAGAAAATGACAAACACACAAAAAGAAGTAGAGGAAAGATGACGATAGTAAGGATGAGGAAACAAAAAGCAGCAGTTTCCCCGATGTTGTTCCGGCATAGTATGAGCATGACATTGATAAATCAGCCCATTTACAATTCTACGTGCATAAGAACATGATAATATCTCCCCTTTGGGAATGGCCTACAGACAAATTCAGTCAGTAGTACTGCCCTGGTGGGGAGACAATTGTCTCTGGTAGGTTGTTTCAAGTGTCTAAAAGTAGCTGTACTGTGTTCGATGTTTCCAATGCAGTCTTACACCGAGAAAACTCAAACTGGTCGATTTTATTTTTAAGATTGTATATTTTTATAAAGCAGTTTCAGCTCGCCGTTATTTCTTTTTTTCAAGCTGACTGTGCGTGCAGGTTTGTATTTTTTGGTAAGTGTTTTAAGACGCTCGCAACTGCATAAGGTCATATGAGTGCGCGGGACACACCAAACATTTTCAGTTTGCAGGAAATTTTGAATTTTACCCGGGCGACAGCCGAAAGGTGCAATATTATCCAAGGGCAGGCTGGGCTCGCATCTCTAACATTTTTTTGTGGCGGCTACCACTTCTGCAATATAAGATCCCCTCCCCCTCTCCACAGCAAATGTACGACAACCTGCTGCCTGTAAATTGAAGCCCACTTTCAGGAACAAAGTAAACGCCTGCCTAACAGCCCAATAAGATACCAATTAATCCCACCTCCCTCTGCCCAGTTCCCCCAAAAACAGGCGTCTAATCAGTCACAAAACAGGCCCACTCGCAACCTTCTAAAAAGAGAGAAATTAGTTTCGCTTAGTAGATGTGTCTTTTCATCACAAGAACATCCCTTTGCAATTGTATAGGATCGTGAAGCGAATTGACTCCCTTTCGTCTGCGAAACACGCGCCATTTCGTAATTTAAAAAGAGGTGTCCTTTCTACAGCATGATGAATGAGTTTGTAAACATAATATAAGAGCCTGCTCAAAAGCATTACATCAGCATTTTAACAACACAAAAGGGAGCCGTATCAACTGGAAAGGATGGTTTCAATAAAGTCTACAGTACGTCAAACTATTAAGAGTAGCTGGCCAAAATTTTCTTGGCGCCGTTAACCTGTCGATCTGCTTCATGATTTTAATTGAATATCGAACGGGACAAAGAGTTGAATTGAGTTGTCATAGTGAAATATTACTATCTTTGCCTTCCTTTTAAAAAGTCAGTCGGCAAGTACCTATGTGTATATTGTTGGCGTTCACTGTCGTAACACAAACTATCTCTTGCCATGGTCTGCAATAAGGGGATATAAAAGTGTTCAGCGCCCATACACGATCAATTATATTGTGCAATCCTTTTAGGTTGCCCATTCACAGCTCAGTTGATAATTTAAATGCGCATACCAACCTCAGTTTGGTCTTGCAACCCTGTGAGGCAGGATGGATGATTTCGACCCAGCAATCGCTGTGGCAGTTGCTCTTGCTTGCTGCATAAAACTAACATGATTTCCCAAAAAGGAAACTGCGGAATAGTCAAAAAAAGGGTTTCTTCGGCGTTCAAAGTTTTGACACACAAAATTACGACGTGAACTGGGACATAATGAGCCACAGTATTTTCAAAACTTTCTGCGCATGGATGTCGGACCCTACAATAAGCTGTTGCAAAGGGTCGAGCCCCTGACGGAAAGCAAACTACCAATATGCTTGAGCCCATGATCTCTCCTACAGAGCGTTTATCAATTACACTGCGTTACTTGGCTACTGGAAATACATTTGAGGATCTGTGATTTTGCTGGGACTTCTTGGTCATTGAGGAGGAGGGCATTGAAACACCAAAAAGTTGGTAAATATCATAAATCTGGTCTGTCCCTGCACCAGATTTTTCTGGGTAAAGCACATTCTTTAATTTTTTGAGTTAATTAATTGTTTTGTAGGCATTTTTTTTTTTACATCTCTCGTATAATTTTGGTACTTTTCCAGGAATTTTTCAATCAGTACACCTTGAACTATCTCTTTCTTTTGTCTGTTACTGTAATCGTCACATTTCTCTTTCCATAGGGCTGGTAAACTTTTGTGAACCTCCATACACTCCAATTGAAATGCCCTGTCTTCTTTTTTGTCAGGCACCCTAGACATGATGACGGTACGAAATCAGGAAGAAAGTGATTATTGGACAATTTAATTGACGGTCGCCACACACGGTCAATTAAAATGTGCAAGCAAGTAGACTTGCGCAATGAAATATCAAACTGATTTTGATTTACCCAATACAATTGCGCCAGTTGTCAATATCGCCCATACACGGTCAATTTAATTGTCAATTCCGAGTATTGACAATTAAATTGCATAATATAATTGATCGTGTATGGGCCGCTTTAGTGAAGTAATTTAATCCTCTCACTGTCATGTCTCGCTACTGTCCTCGCTCACCTGTCCTCTTTCTGCTCTTGAAAGCGGCCAAATTGGATCCACCAGTGTAACTTGAAAAAGTGATCTCTGGACGTGCCATACAGAAGGTTTACAAACTGAAGCAATTATTTTTATTTGATTCTGAATTCTTCATTGTCTTCACCTTGCACACAAACAGGCACTAAGTAGACCGCTTATTGCCGTTGTCTGTCGGAGATCTTCTATTGAACCGTGAGCATTTACCTCCTAGTTGCAGGCCTATATACTGTTCTATGTCTCTGTTGAATTTGTCATTCTAGCAGGAAGGGCTTTACGGTTGTCTCTGTGGCGAAGGACTGGAGGGCCGTGGAGTCCTCGATTCGGAATTTGATACACTCGTGCTGGCTGGGTTATGGCGTCTCATAATAATATACCAACGTCTGCGATGTAATGGTTAATTAAGCTTTTCGACGTCGTACGTAGAGCACGGGAGTTCGAATCCCTGCTGGTTACATTATCTATTCCTTTTGGTATCTCGGTCTGAGAGCTATATCCCCACAGCATTGGTAGGCCCTAACAGCCCAGGTCGAAATAGCCCTCCCCTTAAATCAGTCCTTATCAACCTTTTTATAGCGAGCGCCCACTTCTGCCACCATTAAGAGGCTCAAATTCTCGTACCGCCCAGCCACATGTACATATTTCCAGACGGAACAAAAAAACCCACTTTTCACTACTTGGGTGACCCCCATTGCTCAGCAAAATTACCTAATCACCCACTAGTGGGCGATACCATCCAGGTTGGCAATCATTGTCTTTAGCGATCTAAATAAAGTCGATAGACGGATAAACATTTTTTTTCAATAAAAAAGAAGTACTAGATGTCCTGTAGTACTGAAACTTCCCTAACGAGGTGGCAAATGCACCTTCATGTGAACCATGCGTTTTACTTGGACGACCGTCGCCTCTGCCTCTTTTCTTTATTTGCGGCTTTTGTTTAATATTATGGTGGGGTTTCAAGGGGCTCAATCGGGCTAGTTTTATCTTTGCAATCATTAAAGCATAATCTAAAAACTGATCAAAATCCTTGAAATTCTTCATATGCGTGTCTTATCCTACACTTGTACATGATAGGGTGTTTAACATCCATGTTTCGTGTTTCTTGTCTATTAGACATCGAAAAAGATTAATATGAGAATGTTATCAGTTTCAACAAAAAGCAGGGTCTGTGAACTGGGGACATTTAGAAGTACCCCCCCCCCCATCCCCCCCACACACGCGCGCACACAAACACACTCTCTCTCTCTCTTTCTCTCTCTCTCTCCCTCCCTCCCTCTCTCTCTCTCTGTCTGTCTCTCTCTCTGTCTGTCTCTCTCTCTCTCTGTCTCTCTCTCTCTCTCTCTCTCTCTCTCTCTCTCTCTCGCTCCCTCTCCCTCTCCCTCTCTCTCTTTCTATCTCACCCCCACTACACACACACCTGGCTCTAGCTGTGTCCCTAATAGCCTTAATGTGATTACTAGCACGTGCTGGTTGTCAGCTTCATACAAAAGTGAGGAGGGAACAGAACAACGAAGTACTTTCTGTGGCAAAAAATAACGTAGAGTCGGGCAAGGTAAAAACAAAAACGAGTTGTTACTTCTAAAGATGTGAGCGGTGATATCAACGTGTTACGATTACACCTTTACATAAGCCAAGAGGCTTTTGACTAGTTCTTAAGATTGTTAATTGTTTTTGTTAAGGTAAAAGAGAATCACACATAAATGAGGGGGTTCTCGTGGCCTAGAGGTTAAGGTGTTCGACTCTCATTCAAAGATCCCGGGTTCGATTCCGGGTAGCGACAAAAAATGTTCTTCTCTAAAATTGTCTCCTTTCACCTCCTTTCCTGCTCTCTTGCAATGTTCTGTCGTCTATTTTCGTCTCCACTTTCTTCTTTTGCCCCCTCCTCTGGGCTCCTGACACTTTCTGCAGCCTTTCTATTCTTACTCCTTGGCTTCTTCTTACTGCTCTCTTTCTGCCACACCCCTGACCTTCTGGTAGGAAAGATCTACACTTTGCCTTCTCGGACAAGGTCGAAAAATCTTCTGAGGTCCAGTGTGTAAGTTGCGCACGTTAAAGATCCCTTGATGGTCTAAAATCGATAAGAGTAGGCTTCGGCCGCCACCCGGGCAAAACTGAAAATTCCCTACCAACTGAAAATATCTAGTGTGTCCTGCGCGCTCATATGACCGTATGCAGTTGCGAGCGCCGTAAAAGACTTACCAAAAAGAGTCCCCCCACCCCACCCCCTCCACATAAATGAGGAATGTCACTGAGAGCTGGGAAATTTCTAAAGTTACAACCACTTAACAACAAATAGAAAAACAACAGTCAGGTAATTTTGTTGACTGACTCATCAATTGCCCCTTGAAACCATCCTCTCCTGATGCATGTACTAAATATCACGGAAGGAGATGATTATAGAAATTGGTCTTTCAAAACGAATTACTTTTGTTATGTGTTTTCAGATTTAGATTTAAGCCGTGTATACACCCAAAAAATACACCTAAAGTCTGAGCATGAACTGGTCGAACTTGAGATTCCTTACGACTTTGGCAGTTGTGTAGATCCAATGATGATACATAACAAGAGGGTCCATCCAGCCAAAAATGTGTCCTCTCAGATGGCGCTGCACTCTTTGTTTTAATGCTTTCTTTCGTTTCTCCAGAAGAAGAATAGGAATAGCACCTCCTTGCGTGCGCAGATCGACTGCTGTTCATCATCTGTACGGGTTCGTTCTGTGCGGAGTTTTAGTTTTTTAAATTTAGATTACCTCTCGCCTCTTATTCTAAAGTCAAATTAAACCAAGAAAACAGTCGCCTCTTCCGAGATTTATTTGTCAGCGTGACAGTTTTAAAAAAGAGTTCTTCCGAAATTTGAATTCTTATTTATTAAAAACTTGTTAGCCTCACTCTGATTTTTTCACACACGTAGGGTAACTCTGTTCGCAAAGGGTGCACATTTGCGAAGAGGGCGCCACCGAATTTTGAGGACACTTTTTTTAATTGATTGGCTCAAAGAGAGGAGTGGACCACCTTGTTATGTATCATCATTGGTGGGTAGATCCTTCTAAATAATATGTCAAAATCCATTCTGCTCTAGTGCCTACCCGTGCGTTACTCAAAAACCATTTTCAATTTCAACGATGTTTCTAATTTGACTCAGGGTAATTGCACCAATATCTGTCCTCCAACACTGACAAGCAAGCGTTCTCTTCTGCCCGCCGGCTAACCCAAGTTTTTTTGTCTCGTCAACATCTGTTGTTTCTTTGTTTGTTTCTTTGTTCGTTTGTTTTTATGGGGTTTCACCCCCACCCCCACCCCCACCCCCACCACCCACCCCCACCCCACGGATGTTGATACTGACTGAAATGTCCTTTGCCATACCCAAAGGGGGGACATTAACAGGTTCTTATGTTCAGTAGAATTGTAAACGGGCTGATTCATCAATGCCATGCTTATAACTGTTCCTGAACTGCTTGTGGGGAACTGCAGCTTTTTCTTTTCTAATCCTAACTATCGTCATTTTTTTCTCTACTTCTTTTGTATGTTTCTTACTCTCTTGTGATCTGCTATTTCCGGAGTGCCTTGATAGTCGAAGCAGACATTGTGCAGTTGAAGCTAGAGAGGTGAGCACTGTAAGCCTGATTCCCTGTAAGGACTTCTTCTCTGTTGACATCCACCCCTTGGCGCTCATATGATCTTATGCAATTGCGAGCGCCGCAAAAACTCTACTAAATTAAAAAGCACAAAGCTTTTATGGGTTTGTTTGTTTTTTAAACGTATGTTTGAACGCTCCAATTGACACAAACAAGATCGTCAGGAGGCAGGATTCGATTCAAACAGGGCTGAGAGCTATAAAGCATCCCAGTAGAAAGAGCGAGTTCTAGAATAAAATTCTCAACACGCGAGAATCGAACTGTACACGAGTGCACAGTGGAAGAATACCAAGTTTGCCGTGGCTTTAACCGTTTAATAACGTTCTGGTTGGAAACATTTATTAAGATGTATATGTAAGATATAATGGAGATACTATAAAAAGCTGTATTCTTCGAAATTATTTCATTTACAACCTAGTGCTAAGGTGTGGTCAAATTTGACCAAAAATCAATTGAAGGGGTCTGATGGTATCTAACTCTCTTTGTGGTCGTTTTGAAAAGAAGACAATGATTTTTTAAAACAAGTACAAAAAGAAACAACAACAACAACAACAACAACAACAACAACAACAACAACAACAACAACAACAACAACAACAACAACAACAACAACAACAACAACAAAACAGCTGGACTCAAGCATGATTATACTACTGAGGTTAGTTTTTGTAAAGGCTAACTCTGATTTAAAGTTAAAGCCATTCAGTCATTTCATATAAATTCTATGTTTTGTAGTCTCCCCTGGCGAGCCCGATCGTACTAAGAACTATTCTTTCGAAATTAAATTTGACTTGCACCCTTTATTTTCTTATCCCTCCAATTGTTCATAGGATCGGTAAAAATAGGCTTGAAAAACAAGGTACCGCATGATGACGGGACATACCGACCTTTTAAGTGATCTTTTTATATTATATATCATATTTATTGGTTGTTTTCGAACATCTTATTGTTCTGTTCATTTTTTTTATCAGTATTCTCTTTTGGCACTTCAGCGTGGCATCAGGTTGTCATACTCTCTAAAACAGGCAGATGACGGGGAAGTTATTGTTGACACCTGAGGAACAAAAAGAGAAAATGCAATTGGGTTGTGTGTTTCAACGACAATCATCCTGCAAAATTGTTTTACTTGCATTCTCTTACGACAAATATTAATGATAACGACTGCTGGAAATGCATGTGACGTTCTGCTTCTGTTGCAACGGCTGCAGTGGCGAATCGTCTATATAATCGAATAATCACTGCTTCCCTTCCTAATTTTGAAACATTGTCGCTGTCAAATTCACCCATAGACTTAAACCTCATAAATTAAATGTAAAAAGACGTTCATAATCACCAATGAACAGTATGCCTAACATTCAAAAAGGTTTCACTGCCACAGAAATAGCCTGCTCACCCCTCTTGGGCCACTCCATAAGCAGTCACAAGCTTTGATTAAGTAAGTTTAAAGTGAGGCTGGAAGAGTCTACCAATAGAGTTGAAGGGAACATGTGCATAGCAGTCAAAACTGTTTCATTGGGACAAATACCCTGTTCACCCCTTTGGGGCCACAGTTATAAGCAGTCGCAAACTCTAATTATGTAAGCTAACTATTACACTGGTCGAGTCTACCTCACAAACAAATGTGAGGGGAACTAACTCCTAATAATCTCTTGACTGCTGCAAGGGCTTGGGTTTTTTTCCCTCGACTTTTTATCGTCCTATAATCAGATCGTGACCTCGATTATGACACCGCCTCCTGGGCGCGAAAGGCTAGACAAAAACAGCCAAATGTGAAATTTAACTAAATATATAATTGTCATGTTCTATCAAAGAGTTAGCCTCACTGGTAGATCTATAACATATAGATCTAATACTGACATCTCTGCTTCTTTGCTTTGTGTTTGTGTATTCACATCTAAAGTTTAATTTAATTTTAGTCGGAATTGATATTTAATAAGATACTTTCCCGATTATTTTGGCGGTTGAACATACAATATGAATTCCGGATTTGTTTTCATTCACAATTCAGAGTCGCCGCCTCGAGTAAGATTCTTGTGTGATATCTCCAGGCCATATCTGGTCCTGTTTCACTTTGATTACCCTGTCAAACAAGTCAGCCTTCGCCCCTGAACGGCTGTTGCTGCTACAACTACTACTGAGGTCATCATCATCATCATCACCATCATCATCATCATCATCATCATCATCATCATCATCATCATCATCATCATCATCATCATCATCATCATCATCATCTTCATCCTCATCAACCAACATCAACAACATTGAAATGAGATAATTTGTTATTTTCCATGCAGGATATATTTCGTGGCTTTATGGAAAAGGTAGAAATACGTGTAGATATACATAAAATTCAAATGGTATATTACTTACATAATAGACTTCCAATATGAGGAGAAAATAAAAGCTGGCAATACAGCTGAACAGAAACAACAGGAAATAAGCAGCAACAACAACAACAATAACAATAACAATAACAGCAGCGGCAACAACAACAACACCAACAACGCCAACAACAATTACTACAACAATATCATCATTAACATCATCATCATCATCATCAACAACAACAACAACAACAACAACAACAACAACAACAACAACAACAACAACAACAACAACAACAACAACAGCATATTGCTGCAGTCGCTGCACTCGAGTCTGGCAAAAGGGCCCCTGTCGGGGTGATTGGTGGACAGGAAGTGGGGGTGAGCAGTGGCTGATTGACTTCCTTCAAAATCGTCAAGCCAGAGTCCGATTCAACAGAATACTGAGTAAGAACAGGAAAATAAGCAAAGCCCTCCCTCAGGGTTCCGACATGAAACCCTTCCTCTTCCTCTTTTATTGACGAACTGGCGAAATTTCTTCCGGATGATCTCACATTGCTCTACGACGGCGACGTCTCTATCCTCGCTTCATCACGCACGGCACGAGACGCCGAAAGTCTGACATAAAGAGCGGTGGACACCGTTGCTGACTGGAGTAGATGAAGGGAACTCCCGCAGAACTGCTCAAAGAGCGAGACTACATTCTTCACGATCGCAACATCTGACTCGGAATGGAAGCCATGCATCACGACTATTAAGTATGAGCCCTTTGCAAGACTCCTGGGAGTCACACTCGACTGCAGGCTCACATTCAGCAAACAGGTTGAGACTGTAAAGACTAAGGCCACACAGAAGCTGAGGATGCTCGGCGCTGTCGCCCACTCAAAAAGGGGATGCAGGAAAGACGACCCATGCAAGGTCTACCTCACCCATATACAGAGTGTCCTCAACTTTGCGAGCAGCAGCTGACAACCGTGGCGGAGTAAAACTCTGATAAGTAATCTGGAGGTGGGTCAAAACAGATCTGCGACTGATCACCACACACGCCCAGTCCTCACAGATCGAGGCACTTCGAGCTGAAGGGTCCCAAGCATTGAGTCTGCCATCAATACTAACTGCCTCCGATCAAGAGAGAAGGCACTGCGAATGAACAACAACAGCCCCCGACGAATTGAGCAACAGAACAAGTGCACAGACGCCTAAAGGGACACAGGGATTTCCGAAAAATGGCCGAAGACGCCAGGAAAAAAAACCCCCATCTGTTCAACTGCGAGAGGAGGTGCATTACTTATTTCAAAACAAGGCCGTGGAAACGGGGAATCAACCCAGACATCGCCCCCCCCCCCAACCTGTGCGGCATAAACGGAAGCGGTGACTCCAGTGTGAAGATCCGAAGCGCTGCTCTTCGTCGAGCACGAGAGTTTGGCACACAGTGCAATATCTTAAACTGACGGCTCAGCGAGAGCAGGAACAACGGATGGTGGCGCTGGGGTCGTCATCACAACGGAGGATCCGTCCAACCCGACCGTTGCCGAGACACTGAGGGAGAAAGGCGCTCTATACGCTAGCTCTTTCGAGGAAGAGACGAGAGCCTTGGAAATGGCTATTGACTGGATCGACAAACAGTGTGATGCATCCAACTCGGTCGCTATCTTCACCGACAGTCAAACGTTGAGCATGGCACTAGTGGGAACATCACCATCCCTCGACCAAATGCGACTACGCATAAATAATGCAATACCTCAACCCACGATTCAGTGGATCCCTGGTCACTGAGCTAGCCTCGGCAACGATCTCGCTGACAGTAATGCCAAACTGGCAACAGCGCTGCCGGGTCCAGGCCGCCAAATTACTTATGAAAGTGCGTGCCCCCAGATAAATCTCATTACAATAGACCCCCCAAAATGCCACACGCGGACGAAGGAAATATACAGGGCATTTTCCTTAAAACGAGAGGCTCTTATTATGTCCCGCAGTGACCAGTCATTATTGGCAAAAATCAGGACGGTCACTTCTGTGGGCTGCGGGCCTACAAAAATAGAATAGACAAAACATCGGACCCAAC
>NW_004797425.1:723009-725179 GCF_000002075.1 Aplysia californica
CAACAACAATAACAGCAACACTATGAACAACAATACTAGTAACAGCAACATCATCAGCAACCACATCAATATAAAAAACAACACCAACATCAGCACCACCACCACCAACAACAACAACAACAACAACAACAACAACAACAACAACAACAACAACAACAACACCAACACCATCAGCACCACCACCACCACCACCACCATCACCAACAACAGCAGCAACAACAACAACAACAGCAATAACAACAACATCAAATCTCTCACCGGGATTGGTGATACTCTCAGTTCTAGATGGTACCCCAAGTAACATCCATTCACAGTCCGGGTCACCAAGTTCATCCCCGTTTGTCCTCCCATCTCCGTCAGAATCTTTCTCGCACAGCTCCTTCGTCCACTGACACATACAGAACAAATACAATTTTTTAAGATTGCATACGAAACGAGTAAGGCCTACGAACGAAAACAAATGTACGAAACTTCTACATCATCATCATCATCATCATCATCATCATCATCATCATCATCATCATCATCATCATCATCATCATCATCATCATAATCATCATCATCAACAACAACAAAAACAACAACAACAACGACGACGACGACGACGACGATGACGACGATGACGACAACGACAACAACAACAACAGCAACAACAACAACAGTTCTGATAACAATGAAGAGAACAACAACGACGACGAAGACAGGTAATATACGAAAAATAGCAAACAACAACAGGGATACGAATCCTCTGCTCCATTCATCACAGTACAACAACAAAAAACATTCGTCGGCCGAGTGTTCAAAAGTACTGAGACCAAAACTTTTTTTAAAAAATAATTAATTGATACTGACAGACCAATAGGCAGGGATATAGGCAGGCTAAAACGTTTCAGTAACATTGTTTTTTACGGCACTAGCAACACCAAAATTTAAACACAATAGGACACATATGTGCCGAAGATTAGAGGTGTTTCACTTACAAGAGGGTAACAATCACAAAAAGAAGGTGAGATAAGGACGATAAATGTTTGATAGGAAAAAGGAACAAACCACACTGGAGCACCCACCAACTACCCACTCAACTTTAAAAACTTTTACTACACTGAAATGACATTTAAGGTCTTGTGTTTCTGGGGTGTGTACTTTAGTAGACTTGATGACGCCCAACCTGTGCACCCGTTTGTAGTCATGAAAGCATTCAATTCAATGCAACGCAGCATCTATACATTTTATTCGGTATGACCCATTAACGGAGCTGTATAATCAACCGAAATATTCGACGTGGTCAATAAACAGAATACCTTTGTTGGGATGTGTCCTTTACTTTGATTTTAGCTGGAAACCTTGTCATGGTGCAAAATAATTTTATCAACTCTGTCTCTGACTCTGACACAAAGCCCTACGCCTCCATCAATTTAAAAAAAAATCAAAGGTTAAGTTTTTGCCCCTTGTTCAGTTTCATTAAAAGACAAGGATACTTATCTCTATAACCAAACAATGATACACACTAACGAAACCAAACTTCTCCTATAGGTAGGGCAAAGCCCACTTTTGGTGTAGGTCAAGATTTCTGGAAACCCCCAAATCTGGGTTAGCCCGCTTGTCCTTAAAAGCGACCAAATAGAATGTCACTAAAAGGTACCCCAGCTTCATTCATCACTGAAAGAAAAGCATTCGTCGGCCAGCTGTTCAAATGTATTGAGCTCAAAATTTTGAAAAAAACACAACTATTGTAGTTTCTCAATCTGTGGTATCGGTTGCACATAAACGTATTTAGCCATGAAATATTTGGTCGAAATTCAAATTCTCATTTTTGAAAAAAGCAAAAACGTTTCCCGAAGCAACGATCTTAACTCCATGTTACCATGGCATCACCTCGTATATCACGGTGAAAACTTTGATGGGCGACCCTATTTTCTATTTTTAAAAATTTAACAACAGCTCCTCTGCTCAGATCGTCTTAAGGCCTAAAATGATTGTGTGAAAAGGCTAACACAGGTGCAAATTTCCATAAAACAATAGTACAACATAGAAATAGTAGCATACCTGGTTAATCGGCTTTTGATTATCTATGCTTTTATTTTCCCATTTTTAATAGCAACAGCTTTGTTTCAAGGTACATTGAAAAAATTTTCAACGGAGGTAAAATTTTTTATGTTTAACGACCCCC
>NW_004797425.1:728572-743437 GCF_000002075.1 Aplysia californica
TGCAGGAGAATATTATTATATCAGTGTGATGCCGTAGCCAAGCTCAAACTTGAATCCCATGAAACATTTCTGATGATATCGTTTTTGTATGTTCTGATATACGCAATGCCACAAAAGTCGACGAACAACAAAAGGCGAATAGAAGGTTATATGGTCGCTTTTAAGGACAAGCGGGCTAACCCACATTTCAGGGATTTCCAAAAATCTTGACCTGCACTAAAAGTGGACATTGCCCTACCTATTGGAGAAGCTTGGTTTCGTCCGTAGGTATATTTATATAGTTATAGAGAATTAAAGAAACTACCGACTTTTGAAAGTTTTTAAATGGACTAACCCAAAAAATGGCTGACACCTCAAGTGAAGAGTTCACTGCATGTCGTTGTTGAAAAACCCCAAATACTGCGATATTCACATATCAGGTAAGTTGTTTTCAGAAAGTTTTTTCTGTACTGTACCAGCTTTCACTTGAGTACTGTACCACATAATAGTACCGACCTGTTTGGTAGGAAATGCTTAAAATGCTCACACGGATAGGCTAGACCACTTAACCCAATGATAAAGAGTTGACAAGCTTGGTGGGTTAGCTCACTGTACAGGGGACATACATTTTGTATATACCTCAATGCAGGAATAGTCCAGATAGAAAGGTATACCTCATTTTGGATGGGATGGCCCTTTTTGCCTCCAAATTTGCTTCAAAAGCGTTTTCTGCATATCTGCACAACTGAGCCAACTCAACTTTATGTCCAATTTCTTATCAATCGAGTAAATAATTATCAGTTATTTATACGTATACGGCAGAGAAGGTCATAACTCATATGCTAAACCACAGAAGAATTCATTTGAAAACAAATACACAGAGATAGATTTTTTGGGTTCAAAAACTTTACCTTCGATTTTCTCAAAACAGCACTTTTCGGGATAGCCCGCTTGTGCTTAAAAGCGACAATATAATATTGTCTAAGGCTTCTTAACTGTACTAAATTATTATTTTGTTCAGGTTCTAAATGTGCAAAATTGCAGCACAGTACAAAGACTCGAGTTTTCCAGAAATACTATAAGGCACAGAAATGTTCGTGTCAATCTATACTCGCATCGTGCCACATTCCATGCTTTTATTAAAGGAAAACTTAGTATAATGTTTTTCACCAAAAGTTTTCCTCACATTGAAATGAAATTAATCTATTCTGCATGTTCATGCTCACAGTTTTTTCTCTAGCTATGGTTTGTTGTCACCATATATTTTTTAAAATCAACTTATTCTGAATCATGTATGGCTACAAATGTACGCAGGAAAAACTTCACCCTGCCACCCTGACTCTCTAATCCCCCCCCCCCCTCAGGGCGGTGCTACTGACGGGAGTGTCTAAAGGCGATTCCCAAAGGGAAGATATAAACATGTTCTTATTCACAGTAGAATTGTATATGGGCTGATTTATCAATGTCATTCTCATACTGTGCCGGAACAACATAGTAGGGACAGCTGCTTTTTCTTTCTCCATCCTTACTATCGTCATTTTCCCCTCTGCTTCTTTTGTATGTTTGTCCCTCTTTTGTGTACTGCTATTTCCGGGGCGCCTTGATAGTGGAAGCAGACTTTGTGCTTTTGAGGCTAGAGAGGGGAGCAGAGTAAGCCTGGTTCCCCGTTTTGGACTTCTCTGTTGGCATCCACCCCTTGACGCTCATATGACCTGATGCAGTTGCGAGCGCCCTAAAAAATTTACTTATACTCTTCCATAATACTATTCTAATTAGACATTTAAATTGAGACACCATGATAAGTCTGTTGTTTAAATCCAATTGATGTTCAATCTATTCTCGGCCTTCTTCGACCTAAATCTCGGACTCCTCCATATTCTGGTATCCCTTCAGGACTCCAGGAGCTCGGTCTTCGAAACAGTTTGTTTTGTGCTGTGCGAAGCTTTACATACCAACACCAAAGGAGTAGATCTACGGATAAAACAAGAACCCCCAATCTAGGTGTTTCTTATATTTCCACGATGAGGCTTTATACGATAACATGTGACAGTATTTTGCACTTGAAATAAATAAGAGCCTTGCTCCTCAAGTCGTTCAGTATTTGATTGGAAATACTTTAATAAAGTGCGCAAGTATAATTTGAATGACACACGTAACTTCCCACTACTCATTTTAGACAAATATCGACATGTATCAGTGTGAATCACGTTTTCCCTGGTAATCCATCATGTGGTATAAGTGTTGTCTCAAACTCATACAAGAGACATGTTTGGACAGAGCAGGACTTGTGAAGTACAGAGGTACTGAGAAACGAGATATTTCCAAAAAAGAAAGAAACCAATTTACACGAAAGGTGATGATTACATAGGAAAAACGAAAATCTGAGAGAAAATATTCCAGTACAAGATCCCTCTACATGATAGGCAATTTAATTACCTCTTATTTAATTCTACAATAATCATGCTTACATATCTCGAAATATCTGGGCTACAGTACTTCTTTTTGTGAAGAGCTTAAGAAAGACAAAGAGGTCAAATTAATAGCTAAAATGGAAACTGTTTAAAAAATGTACGAAGTTTTGCGTAAATTTTATGTCACTATGTAAGTTATGACCATTTTTGTTTGGGTTGTACGAGGACATCCAATCCGATGCTCATGTTTAGTGACGTGTATTCGAACTGACTGCCCCCCCCCCCCCCAAAAAAAAAAAAGAAATAAATAAATAATAATAATTTTTCAATAAAAAAATAAGTAGATACAAATAAATAAATAAAAATGATTATTGTCTACAGCTTCTTATGGGCAGATCATGGACTTTTTCACGATTATGATCTGAGCACCCGGTAGCAGAGCAAAGTCACTGATGTGTTCTGGTCGTCTGCCAAAAACTGTAATGAGGCATCAGCATAAAAGTCTGAGGAGCTTTATGTAGCAACAAAGTTCCTGGATCTGGTCAGAACACACAAATTGTTGTCGCTTCAATAACTGTGGCAGAGAGTTCAGCTTACTTCGACATTTGCTATAAATCTGACAATAGACTTGTAAGTACTGGTTTTTTATGTTAATTGTCCTTGTTGAAGATAATAATTGTCACTGAGTGTGAGAATAAAACACGAAAATTTGTCCAGGAGGAAAAAGACGGATAAAACAGCTGCATAACCTATCAGTGTTGAAGTAAAATCACATTGTTCCAATGTGTATGTTCCGAAAAGAGAGTTGTTGGTCGTTGCGGAAGACTCGAGGATTTGACCTACGTTTTCCTTTTACCGAAGTTGCACGTTAAAAGCATTACAACCTTTTCCAATCGGATATGGAAAGGTTGTACTTGTATGTATGGACTCAAACTTTTATGCTGAGCGCTTTGTCAGTAGAGAATGTCCACCGAAGATTGAGAGTAACGTACACCTTTAAAAAAGAGATATGGAGATACGGGTACCTACCTCAAAAGCAATTTATGCCAGCATGACAAGGCGAAAAAACAAAGCCAAAATAAGCCCTGTCAAATCATCCACTCTTGCGGTTCACGGGCCTTAGCACAAAAGGAGCAAATATCTGTCATCAAAGCGGGAGTAGCCACAATGTCCACTTTCGTGGATAATGGCGTAGATGCTTTTACTTCCTTCAAATTAATTTTGATTTGACTGTGTGTAAATGCAGTGTGTCTGTGGGGTTTTTCTGTATTCTTTCGGAAGGATTTCTCTGTTTCAGAAAATTGGCTTATTTATATTGGTGCTGATACTAACTTATTCTGACACCAAAGAGGATTCACTAAACCTTGTGGTCGGCGTCTGTGGTGTAGCGATTAGGCGCTTTGCCGCCGGGCCCAGGTGACCCGAAGTCGCTTTCCATGTGAAAAGAAATTTTGTCAAGTATTTTGGTCTTTCCGCTGAGATGTTTTATCCCTCTAAGCCCGGGTTGGGCCTGAAAGGCAGGTTCGAAAACCATCTCCTAAATTATCTACATTGTGTCGATTGGAGAGGGAGGGGGCATAAATTACATGCCGTAAGGTCGTGGGTTCGAATCCCGTCAAGGGCCCGACGTTGTGTCCTTGGGAAAGGCACTTTACACGAATTTTCCTCACTTCACCCAGGTGGGAATGGGTACCCAGCTATAGACAGCGAAAGATCTTGTCAGTTTGTTAGTGTTTGAGCGCTTAATCGGCTGCTCGCACTGTATGCTTCCCGGGAAGCTGAGAATGTTTCGGAGTGTTCTATGGTCTGCTGGGGTAATAATATAGTGTAAAAGCGCATAGAGCCTGCTGTTGAGCGGGGATATGCGCTATACAAATGCTATCTATTATTATTATTATTATTATTATATAGTTAAAAAACCCAACTTCAACGAAACAGAGACGTTGAATGGCCAATGTTTGATGAAGCTTAGACAGTTTGATCACAACTGAAATACCGCAGTCTTGAATGTTAGCCTCAAAATTGAAAAGGTACAATTAATGCTAGTAACTCTCGTATGTTACTAGCGGTAGATATCTCTGGGCCTTTTCTTGCCTATCAAACGTCTATTATCCTTATCTCTCTTTCTGTTTTTTCTTTGTACGTTACTCTCTAGAACACCTCTAGTCTTCTCACTTAAATGAACAGTTTGCGTTACAAGTGCCGTAAAACCATAGAGTAATTTTGCCTCCCCTCCTCGGTGGCTAATGTGTGACGGAAAGGTGGTTTGGTTTGTGGGGGGGGGGGGCATGGCCGGGTAACAAACATAAAAAAATCATGTATTAAAAGCGTGAACATAAAATTCTTTAATGCGCAATACTTCTACACGGTAAGGTCGGGTATTTACATATGAATGGGATTGGCAGATGCATTACAAGGCAATAAACGTTTGGTTATAATTGTCAAAGGTTCAAAAGAGGGACAAGGTGAACCATGATGTTTATGTTACAATTGATAGTTTTAGTTTTTTGTTGTGTGGTCAATAGCTCGCGACAGCTGACAACAGTAGGAAAGATACGTATCGGTACAAAGATAAAAACACACGCACACAAACACACACACACACACACACACACACACACACACACACACACACACACACACGCGCGCGCGCGCGCGCGAGCGAACACATACACGAACACCCGCACTCACCCAAGCATGCATGCATACGCGTACGCATGTACGCACACACGCATACACACTTACATTTTCGTACAATAACACTATTTGTTTTTATTTTTTCGTTTGATCTAGTTTTATCGCAAGGAAATAAATGCATCGTAGAAAATATAAATGATACGGTGTGCGTTTTTGCCCTTTCAGATGCAGCCGTTAACATTTATTTTAGAAGTCATTTGCATTGTAAACTCATTTGTCATCTGAGAATTTCACCTTGCTAGAAATTGGTTCTTTGTGCGTTCCGGTGGTGAAAAAAGTGTGCTGTACACCTTTCCACTTTGAACACTCAGTCACTTTGTTGTCTTAATGTCTGAAACAAATATTTTCTACAAAATAAACTCGTCTAGTCAGTATTCTGCCTTGTCAAAAAAGTCTTAAATTCGGGGGGGGCAGGAAATAGTCCTAGTCAGCTAGATTTGAAGAACATTTCTTTATCGTGAGTGAGACGTCTTGTGAGCCTGTTTCGTGCCAGCTTTTCTCCAGTTTTTATTATCCATGTGCTCCTCTTCTCTTAAGGTGACACTTTTCAAATTTAATTACAATATAATATTCCACGACCAATACTTTCTATAGGTAACGTAAAATGAGTTTCTTTTTTCTTACTTACAAGCATAAGGGCTAAAGCTGAAAAACTCCTGAAAGAAATATATGATACTTATGGTAGATTCCAAAGTAAAGCGTTTCCTATAAATATTGATGTTTTTATCTCAGCCACGACGTCAACGAATGGAAGACAATCTACTTGTGGGTCTCCATTCTGAACTTACTTGACCTATTACATATATGCAGGGTTAGCACTCACTATGAGTATGTCTACTCATGCGCGATGTCGCGCACGGTCCTTGCACTCCATATCCAATCAAGTAAGATTATAAAGAGAACGTCTCCTTACACGCGACGCGACGTCTAGTCATGGGAGGGTGTCGCCTGCGTTCAGTCCATGTAGCGATCGAGAACACTTTGTGCTCGATAGTCTGGGGGTGTGACAGGTTTAAAGCATCCCAATTGGTCAAAATACCAGTGTCAGTCAACACACCGTGTATGTGGTGAGTGATGAGACCGCGCATAGGTTAAGGATACACACCTCGTGACTCATCGCTAGCGTCGCGATCTGAAAGCGATTGTTCATCAGGAAAAGATCAAAAGAATGCCAATCCACCAAACGAAGGACAGATCTTCAAAAAGCCTGAGCAAAAGTTTAAAAATAACAAGCTTCCTCCATATGGCCAGACACTTCAGCTCTGGACTTCAAATTTCTCTTTAAGATTCTCCAACATTACTAGACCCATGTCAAGTCCACCCTCTTCAGACTAATCATCCCCTCAAATTCAAGAGAACATAAAAGAGCGAGCACCAAATCTGAAGTCCCTCCTCCGATACTCAAGTCACTGACACTCGACTACCGGAACAGAAATTTCCGAAGCAACCGGTAGAATCGAGTTTATACAGATGGATTAGCAACTGAAGCAGTCAGAAACGGCGGTGGAAGCATCTACATACAGTGGATAGATGGGTCAACAGAGAGCCATTCCATCCCCAAAGGATCTCTATCTTCCAACTATAAAGCAGAAACATCAGCACTCGAAACTGCAGCCAACATGCTCTTGAATCACCAAAATCTAAAGCCAACACTGTCATCCTCCCAGATGAAAAAATCTGCCCTGCAAGCTCCCTAAAAGCCACAATCTGCTCAAGTATGACTGCTCCTTTCCTTCCTATATGATCTAAACTCCCAGGCCAACACAACTCTGCAGTGGATACCAGGTCACTGTGACATTCCTGGAAATGAAAAAGCAGACGAGTTAGCCAAAGAAGGAGCCAAAATGACCCAGATTGAGGATTGCATGGATCTCCCAGAGTCAAAAAAGCGTTAAAAATCTGCCATAAGAAACAGATGGAAAAGATCCCCCTCTAATCACAACATACGTGACCCCAACAACATGCTAATAGAGTCGACCGGGTCACAATCTTTCGACTCCGTTGTGGCCACAACAGACTCAAACACCATATGCACACTAAATTAAAAGTGGGAGGGTCCGCGATCTGCGAATGTGGACACGACCAAGAGGATGCCAATCATATCCTTCAGCACTGCCCGCACTACGCCATTCTTAGTACACAGACACGGCAGAATGTGACTCCTTTTACGAGAAAGCTATATGGCAGTCTCTCAGTTTTGAAACAGACTGCACAGTTAGTGCACGCCTTCAGACTGACTTTCTTGCTGCTGTCATCGAGAACAAGGCTGAAGAAGAAGAAGAAATCGCTAGCGACTGCCAAGCACGACGCAACGTCGCGCTGAGCATGAGGAGACATACTTTAGACTAAGCGGCCAAGATGGAGGTGGCCGTTGCGCCATGAGCGAAAGACGGTTTTATTGAATAACGAAATTGCATGTTTATAGAACAATCTCTAATCCTGTTCTCATTATTGCATACTTCATCTTTAGAATACGGCCGACTGAGTGGAGACATGTATTATGATTATATATTGAAGTCTTTTTGCTTACCAATGAATTGTCTTTATTCTCTTTCTCTTATAGTCAACGAGCCAACCAGACAGACATACGGACATACAGAAGTACTGTCTCAAAAATAGATAGATAGATAGTCTAGTTTGGACCACTATTTAAAGCTAGCATAAACACGAGAGTGGATACAACCACGGCTACAGCGTAGACTCTGAGGCAGACATCATCCATGACAAAAGCCACATCTCTCCAGCTGAGGTCCACGCCGTCCTTTGACTGACAGTCCTCCCCGGGCACTGGTGTCATCGCTCGGTCACATTTCTCCGTAACTTCGGCTGAGTTCACGTGGAAAACGGTGCAATTTTGCTGTGGTGATTGGGGAGAAAGAGACAATAAATTGATAGGCTATATATAAAGTGTTCATGACGCTGGCGCAAAAACTAAATGTACAACAGACTACCACTGTCTTATTTTATGTTCTGTGGACCCGAATGACGAGACAACAAATAGACAAGCTATACAGTTTTCAGGATACTGATTTAATGTATAGTGGACAAGCACTTAAATTGTTTCGTACGGCTCCAGGAATTTTATTATATTCAAAATTGCCATTTAGAAATCAGAATGATTTTGGGACGTCATTCTCTTGCAGCAGCTCTCATTTAGCTTGAAATTTTGTTGGCCAATTTTGTTGAAAGATCTTTTTGGTTTGTTTTGGGGGTTTTAATCAGATATTGACAAATGGGTATGCGCCTTATGCAATGTAACAAATGTATGCGTGCTGAAGCCGTATTGCATAATGTGAAGGGACGCTTCCCATCCGGAGACAAACTTTTCACCAAAAACTAGGTCCCAAGGTGCCTATCAGTCTTAATTTGTGAGCCTTACAGTGAGTCTACGAGCTCAATAGTTTGGGCATTTGCATCAATACCGCCCAGAAATCGACCCAGTCCAATTCATCGCGTGAATTATGTAGTTGTTGGAAAGGATCTGCTACCTTTGAATGAAGCTGGTAATTTAAATGTGCATAGAGAAGTGCCGTCGCCACGTATTTTAACGATTATATTGAAGTGTGTTCTTTATTCACAGTACGGTACACCTATAGTTTGTTCTGAGCGCACTTTCCTTCCTTCCCACGTATGAGAACACTATCTCACATATTTAGGTGAATAAAAAAAATCAGGGAGATCTTTTTTTTTACTCTTTTTCATTAATGAATAAACAAATCGAACTTAAGCGTTACTGCAATCAACCAAAATGTGAAAGGGCAATAAGCTCAAATCCAAACACCGAATGTATAGTGCAATCCTACGATCAGAATTGCTTCCCTTTGTTGTTTAGGTAAGAGGCCAGGGTTTTTTGTTTGTTTGTTTGTTTCGTTTCGGGTTTTTTTTTTCTTTTAGGGGAAGGGGGGGGGGGGTAAATAATATAGCAGACATTGAAAACAAAAAGATATCTCAAGGTGATGCCTTAAAAACACCGGCACATCATAGCAGTGAGTAAGACAGACCTCTCTAACATAACTAATTGTAATTTTCTCACATCTTTTCTAAACATCTGCTCCATTGTCAATTTCTTGTCTGGATGCACAATACTCGAGGTCCCGGGAATGTGCTCCTCGCTGTAACAGCACAACTTCATACAGAGTCTTGTGAGGGCGAAGGTGAACGGGGGGATGGGTTTGTTGTCTGTCCTGTGGTGGATTCTCAGGTTGATGATGGCCAGGACCACGGACAAGGCGCTCAGTCCCAGGATCAGACAGATGTACACCTCTGGAGGGGAGAGAAACCGTAGAAGAATCGGACATTTGCACCGGTTTTCTGGTAGTATCGAGTTTCTTGTATTGCTTCATGAGTACCAGGTAGTGTACGTTTTGGGTGTATTAGAGACCACTTCTGTCCACCATGTACAGAAACAGTTAGTTTTTTTAAAAACTTTTTTTAGGTTGTTTTTTTTTCCTGATTTCATAATTATCTTTTTAATCATAGGAAACAGTCTTGGTACTTTTAACCGCGTGCCAAGTAAGCTGTTTGTATGATTCAAAGGTTCATGTGAACCAAATTAATCCATAGAATTTAGTCACATCTAGTAGACTTATTCCAAACCATGTTCAGCAATGCCACTAGTAAAGAGAAACAGAAGAAATGTTCGCACCTCAGAAGCCCAACAGGGTCTGCAGCAGGGGTAGAAAGAGAGAAAAGGACAGGGTGAGGGAAGTGGAACAAAAATGCAAGGAAGGGGGAGTGAGTAATATATTACATTTTCCCTCATTCTAAATCAGAAAAATAGACACTTGACTCACCTCCCCGCACCCCCAAAAATACACACCCTACCCGTACCAAGTTCATGCCTCTGGGCCAGTGGTTCCTGAACTTTTTCAGGCTACCGCCCCTATCGCTCCCAGTCCATGCACGATGAGCCTTCTTTCCCACTTATACATGGCAATATACCTAAATACCTGAAGGTGTTCGAGGTTGACGTGTAATGACACACAAGTGCTCATGGTCGTCAGTAGCCGTTTTATATTCTATCATACTCAGGACACTCTGATGATATACCTGTTCCTATCTCTTCCTATATAGGGCTTCTTTGACCTTGCTTTAGGACCAATCTGAGCCGAGGGATGTGGCCCAGCAGACAGACGCAGATACGCGACAAAGCAAAATCCCCACATGGGAATGAAAAAGTAAAACTCCTTTTGGAGCGAGTGCTGTGCGAAAATGTCGTGGCCACAGCCCTTAACGTTTTATAAAAACTTTGCTGCGAAGCGTGCGCAACATGGCCCGTGACATCACACCCTAATGAGGGATAAACCACCAGTCTCTCTATAGTCGAGTGAGCGCGACACCTTTCCCTCTGTGACTTTCATTTGGCTGAAACTGGGTCAAATAATACACACCATAGAGAACTGGATATACGTCAGAGTTCACGATCTGGTAGAGTTTATAATGCTCAAGTCTACGGTTGTGCTCCACTGTACTTTAGTCGTTTGTACAAAATAGTTTCGTTTGTTCGGTTCGACTATTTTTGTAAAGAGTAAACACACTGTACGTAAAACAAACTTCACGAAGAACCCTTTCGTTGTCAAAACCAGTTTATGAAGAAAGCAAGTTCAGCTAGCTCATCATAGCTTTAGAAAGAAAAACCTTGCGTACTGGCTGACTCAAAAAGCCAACGTCTTTACTCTAAGCTTACTGCTTACGGGAATGCAAAACGCTTGGTACTGAAAAGGTTCATGCAATTGCCTCATTATAATAGCGTGACTCTCACCCATCAAAGACGTGTGTTTGGCCGAGGTTGGCATGTCCGCCGCCAGTAAGGTCATCAGGACAACGAATGCCAGTAACACCGTGAGAGAGTAGCCAATCCTCTCTCCGCTCTCAGCGGGCAGTAGGAAGAGGAAGATCGTCAGAATGCCGTTGACAATCACAGGGAAGACGACATTGAGCCAATAGAAATCAGACCGTCGGAACACGATAACCTCAAAGGTAATCTGAGAGGCAAAAACCAATGTGGAATGGGTTCATGCTTTCATTTAAGATGGAAGTTTCGATATCGTGTTTTAAAATCGGTCAAAAGTATTAAACAACAACAACAACAATCACAACAGAAATGCTCGGGATTAGTTTTGATAACCTGAATTTATCTAGCCAGTGTTTTATCCTCAACTATAATACAGGAAATAGGTCAGAATGATATTGGATTAGAGATAAAGAGCAAGCGTTCTAAAGCGTGACGTGTTGTTGATATGGTGATTTAAAAAAACAAACACTTACATGCTGGATAGCCCAAAAAGCTTCAATGCACTGCACACACGGTCAAGCAGTTTGAACTAGCGGTCATGCCACCCCCACCCACCCCCACCCTTCACTCCATGCATCACGAGAATCACAGCTCGCTGGTTCTTGTCCCAGTAAAACATAAATAATAACTAGTACTAGTACTCCCCTTCCTACCTTTCCGTACTCCTGACCGTTGTCCTCGTATGTGGACGTGGTCGTGCTGAGCTGGCCCAGACTCCAGCCCCCGCTTTTCTGGAAGTAATCCGTGAGCAATCCACGGGAACTTAACGGGTTTACCTCAAGGACTGTGTAACCGAAGCTCGTCAACTGGGCAGATACAGAAGGACGATGAGATAATACTTTATATGGCTTTGCAGGATCGGTAAAATCACACTCAGATATACATGATATAATTTAAATTGTATACTACTTCCTTAAGAGAATTTCATTAGGAAGAGAAACTGACAATAATACATGTCGCACCATATAAAAGAATTTATCACAGATTTTGGAAGGTATATGAATTTGTGGCACTGACAGAACTATTCTGTCAAATGTGTGAATTTGGAAGCATTGCCCAACGGGCACAGGGATGCAACTATAATTCATTCGTACAAAAACAAAGTTGACAGGCAATCTTGGGACAACTACAGAGGCATATCCCCCTTGTCTATAGCTGGAAAGATCCTGGCCCGAACTCTTCTCTATCGCCTGTTGAAGCATATGTCCTAGAATGTGGCTTCCGCTCTGAAAGGGGCATAGTATACATGATATTTGCAGTTAGACCGATCCAGAAAAAGTTCATAGAGCCGAATAAAACCTTATATATGGCCTTCGTTGATCTAACAAAGGCCTTCGATAACGTTGGTCAGGGAGGCTCATGGAAAATCCTAGCGAAGTACGTTTGCTTGCAAAATTTCACTCTACGGTTCGCCAATTTCATGACGGCATGAAACGCAGTGTCAAGAGCTGTGAGTGGTAATATGTCTGAAGCTTTTTGCGTGACAAATAGCTGTGTGTTAACACCAACACTTTTCAACATCATGTTCCCAGCGGTGATGCATAAAGCTTTCCCGAGCTTCCTTTCTGGAGTTAATTACAGGTACAGAAAAATAAAACGATATATAAAATGTAGTTCTTTTTTTATATATTGACGTTTATTATATTACCAAATAATTCAAATGAGTAGCCTAAGAAAGCTAATTTTTATTGTTCTGTAAAATAAAGTCATTTTACTTTGACGTTCTTTTTCTCTTAAGCCATGTTCCTACCTTTCTTACTAAAACCTGCAATATCTTAAAAAAAATATTCAAGATATCTCAATTCTTATTGGTTAAAAAAATTAATATTATTCAGAATGAAAAAATACCATCTGAAACTACTTTTAATTGAATTTTGAATTTGAAAATTTCCGGCATATTAGTCCTTTTCATGGGGAAATACACATTTGTTTGAAAGTAAAAAACATTTTGAATTGGAGACTGATAAAGAGAAAATGCTATTGAAGACAGTATAGAAACAGCGTTGGCACCTTTAAAATACGTACTTCGATGGAACAAATCTGTCTGTCAAATGGGAAGTAGGTGATGTCCATGTCACATGAAACAACAAGTATGCCCGGAGGATGCCACTCCACAGTGCCCGTGTACGTCACTCGCTTGGGAATTGTGTCCTCGTCGATCGCTCCCAGGTCATCGATGCTGTCGGGAACAGATCAAACACTTTTAACAGAAAGAACGATCGTCTAGACCACAGCAGGTGTCAAACTACAGCCCCACAGGCAGCATTCGGCCCACTAAACTATTATATCCGGTTGCAAGATAATTTTTGTGGTTCGTTTTTTTAAAGAATCTTTAACACACAGAACTCTGCTCCATACATAAACGAATATGTGGACAAAAAAAGATTCTAAACATTCAACTTAATTTTTTTTAAAACTATTTTAACAATTGTCTGTTTTAATCCATATCATAGTTTTAAAAAAGGTTTAGTCTTCCACTGCTCAATGGATGTGTTCGGTCCTCAACCTTCAGCATAATTTGGCTCTGCTCCCTTGAGTGACTGAGCTTGATACCCTTGGTCTAGACTTTCTAAAAAAGGAGATTATATTTTGAAATTTATTATCAATACCCCCATCGACATAAATCAGATCATTTCTGAGGCGTTCTGTTTCAACTCTGCCGGTCTGTGTCAACCCAGACTAATTAGGATACAGAAACCTTGCAAAAATAAATGAATATACTCGATAAAACAGATCTTTCTGCTCTAAAATTCAACTCACACCTTAAGTGTGTAAAGACAAAAAGGTATTACAACAAAGACATTGTTTCCGAAAGAGACTGAAATTTGTGGAAATGACATATCTTAGATATGTTTTACTTTCTTGTTGTGCAATCGACCAAAGAGAGCCAGGCAATTCTATATATGGTGATTCAGCGTCGCAAATGTGAAAGATTAATTGACTTATTGATTTGAATAATCACTCTATGTCTTTTTTTTTGCTCCTTTGGGCTGCAAATAATTATTTATTTATAAAAGTCCTTTCTAACGTATTGTTTTCCCCCCGGTATTTGTTTATTATCTCAATTTCATATCCCTGGTCTGGTGGTGCAGGTTTGCCCTTTCACGCCTAGAGTGACAGCTATCGTTAATTCATCCATGACTTAATGTTACAATGTTATTTGGTCGTTCTCTAGATTTCGTTTTTCCTTCTCCCTCCCATCCCCTCCCTGTACCTTTCATAATAACCATTGTAAGTGATCAGCAGTTTCTTCAGGCTCATATAGTTTGAGACAGGGGAAATGGGGTGGGGGAGGAGAGGGGGTGGGGGTCAGGGTGAGTCCACTGGTTGTAATCCTACCTGTTACTAACCACGAGAGCAGGTCTCCATATCTCATTAGTATAAAATATTTGTCTGATTGAGCTCCAGTTAGAAGGCATCCACTCGAGTCGCTGATCAGACCAGCACTGGAAATAAACATTATCTTTAAATTAGTTGTTGTTCTTTTTAGTACTTTTACATGAAGTTTACCATCAAACAAGACTCAATGCGTCAAATCGAAGCGGAAATCTACTTCCAATCAATTTTTTTTTTAAGTACTACGCAATTACTGTATACAAAATCGAGTCTTTTTAGATTTTACATCCGTCTCTGACAAACTGGCATAAGAGTTAAAATTGCTATGCTTTGATAATTTGTTATTATTTTAACGCTCGTCTGTTTTAATTAATATCATTGCTTAAGAAAGTTTAGTTTTCCACTGCTCAATGAATGTTCATCCGATTCGGCCTGCGACCTTAACTAACTGTTATTTGACTGTGGCCGCCGGGTTACTGAGTTTGACACACATCTTCCCGAAAGCATGCTCTATGGTGGATGCCACTTTCTGGTCTATAAAAACTTGCCCAAGAAGTGTGCAAACCATGGGTGCCTGTATAATGCAGGGAAAACACCAATCTCACTATTGTCGAGTGCACGCGGCACCTCTCTCTCTCTCTCTCTCTC